>NC_083362.1:3270000-3527500 GCF_030254825.1 Meriones unguiculatus | reverse complement strand
CTGTGAATGATGAGGCTGTGAACAAGCGTGTACAAGCTCTTCTTTGAGATTCTATGTTCTTCTGTGTGCAGGTGTATGTGTCTGCATGTGGGGGTCAGAGGTCAATCCCAGGTGTCATTCTTTGGGTGTTATCCACCGTGTTTTTTGAGACAGAGCTTCTCCGTGGCCTGGTACTCACCGGTTCAGGTTGGCTGGCTGGCAGTAAATCCCACTGACCTTCCTGTCTCTGCTTGCCCTCCCTGCCTGGCTTTTCCATGTGGTTTCTAGAGCTAATCAGGTCGCTGGTGTCACAAGGCAAGTTCTTTGGCCTCTTTGTTACTATTTTGTTGCTGCGGGAAAATGCTCTGACAGAAGCAACTTCAGGGAGGAGGGTTTATTCTGGGAAGCGGAGGACCTGCAGCAGCCGGTCACACTGTATCCACAGACAGGAAGAAGAAAGCCATGAGTGCTCACTGCTGCTCAGTTCCCTTCCGTCACCTACTCAGCTGAGGATGGCAGCCAGGGGTTGGTGCCGCCCATGGTGGAAAAGCCTCCCCCCCTCCATTAACACGTCCAAGATAATCCTGCACAGGCATGCCCGGAAAGGCTGGAGATGGAGTGAGTGGGTAGAGTATTGTGAGGCTCTGAGTTCTATTCCCAGCACTGGAAACAAAACAAGCCAACTGCTCTCCAGAGCGTCCGTACTTCTTCGCATGCCTGCCTACAACAGGAGTGCTCTGCGCCCTTGTCACGCTTGGCATCGTTGGCTTGTCCGCGGCATGGCGTTTGTTTTACATGGGCAGGATGCAACAGCAGCTGCCTCGTGCTTGGCTCTACTCTGACTTATGGTGCTTGGATTCGGGAAAGCCTTCCCGACTCTGCAAAGATGTGCTCATTCAAATGGGGGAAAGCCTTCCAAGCATGCAAAATACAGAAATCCCTGTCTGTGGGTCCTTCTTCCCACAACCCTTGGGGTTCTATTCAGTGACCTTCCTGAAAGTTTCATAACCACAAGGCACTTTGTGGAGCCTCCATTGCTGTCCCATGACTCCCATGCCATGTGTCCCATGGCATCAGCCCAGGAACACAGCTGGGGCATTTAAAAGAGTCACACCGTATCATCCTGCTCGACAACACTGATTTGCTCATGAAGGAAAAAGAACGAGTCCTGCAGCTGGGCCTGGTGTCCCAGGTTTGTAATTCCAGCTCCTCAGGCAGGTGCCACCCGCAGGTAGGATGGGGCTTTCCACTTCAATTAAATGGCTTGAGAAAATCCCTCACAAGTATGTGAAATTGCTTACTCGTTGGCTGATTCCAGATCCACTCACATGAACAACCAAGAATAACCATTGCACAGAATCTCACCCGGGCTACCCAGAATTCATGCTTCTTGTGTCTTAGCTTCCCAAGGCAGGTCTCTGTGAGTTCAAGGTTACCCAGGTCTACATAGTGAGCTCCAGGACAACCAGAGCTACATAGTGAGATCCTGTCTTGAAATTAAAAGGGGGAAGGGGTCTTCCTTTCCAGCACAACCATCCCTCAAGCACACACTGGAGATCAGCCAAACCAGTATTGAGAGCCCTTCATTTCTCTTCATTATCTCTGTGTGTGATGTGTCCACAGAGAGGTTCTCATGCTATGGCACACACTGAACCCCTGAGGACACCTGAGGCTTTGATCCTCGCCATCCACCTTATAAGAGGCAGGCACTCTTGTTTGCTGCCACATGTATCACACTAGCTGGCCCTCAAGCTTCCTGTCTGCATCCCCCATCTTTCCCTAAAGGCGCTGGGATTACAAACACATTACCTCATCGGACTTTTACATGGGTTCTAGGGATTTGAAGTCAGGTCTTCACACTTGCACAGAAAATGCATTTCTCGTTAAGCCCTGAGCGTGTGAATCCCGCCCACTCATCCATTTAAGCCAGAGGGAAGTCCTCCTCCTGAAACAACAGCACCTCAGCCTGACACAATCTTTTTTGTTTTTTAACCTCTGTTCTCCTTGTTTTCCTTCTTTATCAATAGATCAAGATCCAAAAACAACCCCAAATCAACCTCTCACATGGCTGCTTAACTCGGTAGCGAGAATGCAGTCCACCTTGTTCTCCAGGCTCCCTTTTGCAAAGGTGATCTGTATGTTTCCAGGGCTTCCGTGTGCTGGGGAGGCAGAGTTCCTGGACCTCTGCCTCAGAGAAAGAACACAGAACAAGGTGGATCAAAAGCTTTTGAAGATTTCTCCAGGCAAAGCAACACGCCAGCAATTTGCTTTTGCGGTGTGTGGGCGGATGGCTGTTTAAATATAGAACCGACAAAAAGACTTTGCTGAGGAATCTATATGCTCTGTGCTTCTTGAGTATTAGTGCCATGAAACCCTAATCTTCCCCCTTCACGTGCCAACTGCAAGAATGCTCAGAAGCAAGTTTTCCTCTCAGTCTGTATCTATTCCCATCATGCTTTGTATGCATGCCTTTTCTTTTACACCACCAAGAAATCATTTTTGGAAGAAGCAAGTTTCATACGACTCGATGGAGCTTGGATAAGGAGTCATTAACTCAAGGAAGGGGGAGTAAATTTATTGAGAAAAGTGCCTGAGCTGTCTCAGGACTTTAGCGTGTAAGCAGAAGCGTGGGGTTTTCAGAGCCGTCAGCAGAATGAACAGAAAAGCTTCTGAGGTGGGCTTTTCATGGCTATCAACCTGTGGGAAAGGGGCTCACGGCTGCACTTCCTCCCAGTACCTGCCCAAGAATGTCCCAGCCAGTGAAATCCCCGGCAGAGAAATGAAACCACAGGACAGGGCTTCCTCCTCCTTTCCCCTGAGCATCAGTGAGGGTCAGGGGTTCCAGGCAGCAGCTGGGACCTAGTGAGGGTCATCCAGCCAGGTCCCAGCATGCTCTGGGTCTCAGCAAGGGTCAGGGAACATCAGGGAAGGTGACGGTGGGGTCAGTCCCATTCATTTGAGCTTTCTATTTTCAAAGGGTACTCAGGGGGTTTATGTCTAAGAGGGCAGCAAAGAATAAGTGATCTAGGCACACAACAACAAAGGAATGGGTGAGAAAAAATGTGAAATATATACACAGTGGAGATTCGGCCATAAAGACAAGATGGGGCTGGGAGGATGGCTCAGTAGTGAAGTTCTTGCCTTGCAAGCACAAAAGACCATCCCCAGAGGCCATATTTAAAAGCCGGGAGGTCTGGTACAGCCTGCAATCTCAGCACTGGGGAGGTGGACACAGGCAGATCGCTAGGCTTGCAGGCAGCCAGCCTGTGCTAACTAGTGAGCTAGTTGATCCTGGCTCAAGAAACAAGGTGTAGCCAGGAATGGTGGCAGCACACAACCTTTAATCCAAGCAGAAGCAAGTGAATCTCTGAGTTCAAGACCAGCCTAGTCTACATGATGAGTTCCAGGCCAGCCAAGGATACATCATGAGATTCTGCCTCAAAAAGAAAGAAAGGAAGGAAGGAGGGAAGGAGGGAGGGGAAAAAGAAAGAAAGAAAGAAAGAAAGAAAGAAAGAAAGAAAGAAAAGAAAGAGAAAGGAAGAAAGAGAAAGGAAGAAAGAAAAAGAGAAGAGAATGAAAGAAAGGATCAAAAGAAAGAGAAAAAAGATGGGTATACAGCTCCCAAGGAACAGTACCCAAACTAACCTTTGTCCTCCACATGTGCCCCCCCACAGGAACCTACACACAAAAGAATGAGATCATGTCATTCTTGAAACTAGATGAAGCTGGAGGTAATCGCGTTAAGCAAATTAAGCAAGTCTCAGAAAGACAGATACTGTATGTAGGTTTTTCATAGTCACACTAAACCTCGTGTGTGTGTGTGTGTGTGTGTGTGTGTGTGTGTGTGTTAAATGAAAGAAATGAATTTGTTTAGGAAAACAAAGAAGACTAAGGTAAAGGAGGGGAGAAAGGGCCAGGTAGAGGAATGGGGGAATATGCTTAATTTGCGATCTATACTTTTAAGAAAAAAGTGTTTTAATTTAGCGTCTCAGCACTAAGAGCACCTGCTGCTTTTGTAGAGGACCAAGTTCAGCTCCCATCACCTGCCTGGCAGCTCGCAACTGTCTGTAGCTCTAGTTCTAGAGAACCAATGCCCTCTTCTGGCCTCTGAGGGAACTGCATGCATATGGTACACATTTATTCAGGCAGGCAAAAATACTCCTACAAATAAAAACAAACAAACAAACACTGCCTTTTTTTTAAGTATTCTGCAAGATGAGCAGTACCTAATGTAAATGAGTAGACTCGTTCCTCAATACAAGGAAGGAAGAAAATGAAAGGAGGGAAGGAGAAAAAAGATTAAATGGGGTTTGGGATGTTCAGTCGGTGAATGCTGGCTTAGATTGAACAAGCTTCTGGATTTTATCCCTGCACCACATAAACCATGTGTGGTGGTGCGTCACACCCACCATGTGTGGGGAGGGGAGGGGAGGGGAGGGGAGGGGAGGGGAGGGGAGGGGAGGGGAGGGGAGGGGAGGGGAGGGGAGGGGAGGGGAGGGGAGGGAGAAGAGTCTCAGAGCTTGGGAGGCAGAAGAAGGCAGATCCCTGTGAGTTCAAACCAGCCTGGTCTACATAGTGAGTTGCAGGACAACCAGGACTACACAGAGATACCCTGACTCAAAGAGGCAAAAAAGACAGACAAAATCAAGTTACTATATATTAAGTGTGCCTTAGCCAAAGCCAGATACACACCAAGTGAAAATAAATATTCGCTATTCTTGCCATTCCAGTCCACAGCTGAGACACAAGGCCCCCTACGCTAGGGTTCAAGCATCGCCCACGAGGTCCTGAAGCTCCTAGGGACACAGTGTCCCTTTAACAGGAAGCCTGAATGTCTCCTTTGCAGGGCGGAACCTAAGGTACAGGGACTGCAGCGACGCACGGACCTTATGACCGACGGACCGAAACCGGAAGTTCTTGCCGGTGCTTCTGCTAAACCAGAGGTGGCTGAGTTTGCTCAGTGATATCCCTTTCTGGCGCTGCTGGTGCTGTGAGCGCTGGTTGCTGCGGGATTGGGCTCGACTACACTCAGCAGTGATCCGACCATCCCCAGTCCTGCGCGGTCGGGGGCCCCGGTGAGCTTGGTGTCCCTCATCCCTGCTATCAAAACATGGGAGACAGCTAGTTGGAGGCATGGCTATAATCGCAGGCAGGGCGGCGGGACAAAGAGACGAACAAAAGCAGGCATGAGCATGCGCAACGCTTGCTTTTGAGTTGGGGCGTGGTGTTGATACTAGGGGCTCCCCCTTGTAGTTCAGGCCGGCATTGAACTCGGGATCCTCCAGCCTCGGCCTCCCTTGTGCTGGGATGGCAGGCATGTGCCACCACTTGCAGCTTGGAATGGCCTGCTTGACATTGCTTCTTTGGAGCTCCAGGTTCTATCAGACTCTGATCGCCCCGTCCCTTTTTTCTTTTCTTTTGAAACTAAAGCCTCCACTGAAGAACGGGACCATGGAAGACAACCCATTGGTAGTATCCAAACAGAAGACAGAAGTGATATGTGGTGTGCCCACCGAGGTGGTCTGCACGGCCTTCAGCAGCCACATCCTGGTTGTGGTGACCCAGTTCGGGAAGATGGGAACGCTAGTCTCCCTGGAGCCCAGCAATGTGACCAATGACATCAGTAAGCCAGTGCTCACCACAAAAGTCCTCCTCGGGCAGGACGAGGTAAAGGGGTTGGGGGAAGAATCTTTTCTGTTTTCATGTGTCCATAGGATATGGAGTGTCATGCGCACGGGCACACGGGCACAGTCAGCATTTTCCAGGATCTTTCAGATCTGAGGGTGCCCTGGCTGCCCTAGTGACTTTTCTGAACATGTCAGCATTTTACTCAGCACTCAGCAGAGTATTGCTTTTTATGACATAGCCATTGCCTCAGTTTGACCCCATCGTGATGGCTGTATGTTTTTGTTTATGTCTGCTTCTTGAGTCTTGACAGCATTCCCATTCGCAGGCATGTCTGTCTGGATTAGGGGTAACCAGAGAGGCACCAGCGAAATATCTTAATGGTGCCTCATCTGCAGCCTGTTGTGTCTGCTATGTGCAGTCTGCTCAGCACTCTGAGTCACTGCTATCTTAGCTTCCCTGGAGGTGATTTAGGGGAAGTGTGGGAAGCTGGTCTGGGTCCCTGAAGGGTGCTTGAGGAAAGCATCAGGAAAATACAGTGTTTGAGCTGGGTGAGGCTGTGCATGCCTGTAATCCTCTCACTTGGGAGGCTCCAGCAGAAGGATTGTTTCATGTATGTGATCAGACTGAGCTGTATAATAAGTTTGAGGCCAGCTAGGGATAGTTCCTGCTCTCCCCACATTAAAAACAAAACAAAAAACCACTGGGTTTTGGTGACACGTGGTGTAGTCCTAGTGCAAGTCCTAGGCGCTTGGCGTGAAAGCCTGATGATCCAAGTTTAGTCCCGTGTACCTGCAGTGGGCAGAGAGAACTGACTGCCCCACGCTGTACTCTCTCATACACACAATGTACTGGAGACTAAACAGCCGCGTGTATCAGCCCACACCTTTGATTGTGGCACTTGGAAGATGAAGGAAGGCCTGGTCTATATAGCAGGTTCCATATCAGCTAGGGCTACGTAGTGAGCGCTTGTCTCAACAAAAATGAATAAGTGAATAAATAAATTAATAGATCTAAGCAGTGGAGCATGCCCTGAGTCTGGGCCTCAGAACTCACATAAAAAATCTGGGTGTGGAGCTTGGCTTGGTGGCAAGTGCCTTTAATCTCAGTGCTAGGGAGGTGGAGGCAAGCTTTTTTTTTTTAGGCCAGCTTCATCTCCATCCCAAGTTCTAGCTAGGGTTACATAGAGAGACCCTACTAACCAACCCCCCACACCCCAAAAGAAAATAAAAACTAGGTATAGTGGGTACAGGCAGAATCAGAATGCTTGCTGGTCAGGTATGATAGCACATTCCTGGAATCCCAGCACTCAGGAGGATTGCCACAAGTGCAAGGCTAACCTGGGCTATGTGACTCCAAGATACTACAGAAAATGACAACCTAGCTTTAAAGACAAACAAAAAAACAACAGGTGAGGTTTCGTGTAACCATGGCTCTGTTCTCTCTCCCTCCGTTCTCAGCCTCTCATCCATGTCTTTGCTAAGAACCTGGTAACATTTGTGTCCCAAGAAGCAGGGAACAAAGCCGTCCTCCTGGCCATGGCTGTGAAGGACAAGAGTGTGGAAGGGCTGAACGCCTTGAAGGAGGTGATCCGGGTGTGCCAGGTGTGGTGACCTCAGCCGGCAGGGCAATGCCCCTGGACCTAGTGGGCGCTCGGCAGGGTCTGCGAGCCCGTCTCTCCAACGCCAGGGCAGCCAGGCGGAGGCTCACTCTCTGGCTTTCGGCCTGGAAGCTGGAATGGACACTCAAGCTCAGGGGAGTCTCCCAGTGTGGCTGCTGTGTTGTGCCTGGGGCACTGGGCACAGTTCTGGGCTGCAGCAGGGCCAGGAGCATCCGCTTCATGGAAATCAGCGGCCAGTTCTCGGGGTTAGCACCCCCGGTGTGTGGCAGCACTTGCGGGAAGACTTTTTGTATTAAAAATAAATCTAAATACTTGCCTGGCCTTCTCAGTAATCCCGAGACATTATGGTGGTATGTTATAGGGTCACGGTCAGGGCATCTGAGGGGACAGGAAAACCTCCTGTTCTGCAATAGCACAGCATGTGTTCGCCGGGATGTGCGGTAGATGTGAACAGCCATCACTGGGAACTGCCGCTGCCATGCTGCAGCTGTGGGCAAGAGCCTCAGGTTACAGAGTAGAGTGAGGGACAGACATGCGCAGAGCAAGGGTGACCTTGCAGGGGTCCGTAAGGATGGGCTGTATGGGAGGCAAGAAGCCAAAGGGCAATCCTGAGCTCAGAGCGGAGGGGGTTCTGACACTAGGCTGGCATTTGTGCCCAGAATTGGCCTGTCTGCCCGTTCCTCCGAAGAGTGGCATCTCAGACCCCAGGAGTCTCCTGTTGTGGAGATAGGGGTGGTCCCACATCACGGCTGAGTGGGACTTTCTGCTGGGACATTCTGATGGTCACCAGTGGAGAAGGTGCCGCAGAGAAGCCAGGTAGAATCCCAGGATGGAGTGACTTCCCCGGAGCTCAGGGAGTGAGGTCAGAATTGCTGACTTGGTCTCTGAGTAGAAGGTTCAAGAGTGTCCCCTAGGTCCAGTGACCTAGCAGTAACTTCACTGACCACTTTCACTTACATGGGTCAGGACTGGCTAGTCTCAAGTCTTGATCCTTGTGCAGGCCCATTGCCTGCTGGGTACTGGGCCCTGTTCCCCTAGCCTTGGGAACAGGAGGGCTGCAGGCTGAAGCCAGCTCAGCTGTGGTGGAAGTTGGGTGTTCTGCCAGCCGTCTGGAAGAAGTGTCACTGCCCAGAGCAGTGGTGCCCCAGAGCCTATGGCAGCCCTGTTCCTGGTGCAGCTCCGCCCCACCGCCCTGTCTGCACATGTCCCCCACCCCATTCCCAGCAGGCAGCTCTCCCACACAGCTGTGTGCTTCGTCCATCCTTTCCCAGACCCTGGCTTCTCCTCTCAGTCCCCTGAGTAGGCTGGGTCTAGCAGTTGGCACCAGCCTCTGGAGAGCATGGCCATAGTGTATCTCTCGGGCCACAAAGACGAAGGACCAATGTGGGGTACACAGCTGGCAGATCCAGCCAAGGCAGGGCGTGCTCGGGGAGCCCTGTGGGGTGGCATCGTACAAAGGTCTCTGTTCCGTATCAGCGGACGCCCAACTTGCAGGCCCTGGCTTTCCCGTCTTAGCAGATAGAGCTCTGGGTGGAGCTCAAGGCCAGGTCCAAGTTCGGGTTTGTGACTTTGGTTTTCTTGTTTGGTCCCTAAGCAGGCAGCATGGCTCACCTGGTGACCCATTACCTCCCTTCAGCAACCTGCTCCTGACACCTGTGCCCCACAGAGGCCACGCAGCAGCTGCTCCCAGGTGGAAGAGCTGGGATTTGAGCCCAGCTGGAACGCCTGGGCACCTGCCCCGTTGCTCCCAGCCACCAGGCCCTGTGAAGCTCATCCATAGGTGCCAACTCCATCAGTCAGTAAGGCACAGGGATGCAGGATTTGCCACTCAGCTCTGGTTCTGGGTCAAGCAGTTTCCTTTCTTTTCTCTTTTTGGTTTTTCAAGACAGGGTTTCTCACTGTGTAGTCTTGACTGTCCTGGACTCACTTTGTAGATCAGGCTAGCCTCAAACTCACAGAGATCTGCCTGCCTTTGCCTCCCCAAGTGCTGAGATTACATGCGTTGGCTACCACATCCAGCAAATAAACTTAAGGATTGTTTTGTTTTGTTTGTTTTATGAGGATTGTGGGGGCTGGGGGTGGGACAGGGTTTCTCTGTGTAAGCTCTGGCTGTCCTGGAACTTGCTCTGTAGGCCAGGCTGGCCTGGAGCTCACAAAGATGCACCTGCCTCTGCCTCCTGACCTGGGATTAAAGGTGTGCTCGGCCACCACTGCCCAGTGTCAAGCAGTTTCCTTTCCTCCATCCACCCCAAAAAGGCAAGTGGTGGAGACACTTGATCCTTAGGAGGGTCAGAGTGGACTTCACAAAAGTGACGGCTGGGAACGATAAGGCAATTTCACTCAGTTGTTTGCAGGGTGAGTGGCTGCCTGGGAAGAGCTACTGAAACTGACCTGTAATTGAACCCTCTGCACGCTGGGCAGTATTTACAGCTGCTCTGGGCTGTCGGGTAGCCATAAAACACAGACCAATAGCAGATGCCTTAATTGCCTAAGCCAGTGTCCCTTGCCCAGATCTGCTGTGTAAATCAGACAAGGCTCTACCAGAGGAGGCACCTGGCCAGGGCTTCCTGATGCCACCATAACTCAGGAGAGGCCCGCGTTGCCCTGAAGAGAGCCACCATGCCAGCAATTTCTGGGTGGAGAGCCGTTCTGTGGATAGAGGGGCGCAGCACGTGGTGCACACCCGGGCTAGATCTATAAGCAACTCCTAGCACACGCAAAGCATGAAATTAGGTCACTGTCTACCTGTCGCACGCCACGGGGCCGGCTGCTCCCAACAGCCTTCACTGCCACGATGAGGTCTTTTAGCAGTTTTCTGCCGAGAGCAAGTGGCCGCCCTGGTGGCTAGGACAGCGTGCCCTCGTTCGGCCAGTGATTTGGCACTATGGAAGTCAGGAGAGGATAGCTGTCCTTGGCGATCCCCACAGGTGCCTTTCCCCACAGGGGGCCCCCCTGCCCCCCCCACCCATAGCCAAGTGAGCAGCACACAGGGCAGGACGGTGACCTGGCCTAGCTTAAGACTGAGGGCTGGGAAGTCAAGAGTCCCAGAGCTGGGGTGACCAAGCAGGGAGACTGGAGTTTGGATCTCCAGAACCCATGTAAAAGCCAAGCAAACGACAACACATACTAAAGGAAAAAAACAAAAAAGAAAGGCAAGCCCCGAGTGGGCAGCTGGGGCGGGGAGCCCACAGGTCACTGCATGGGCATTACCACCACAGCTCACAGTTTGCCATCACAGGTCGGGGCTTGTCTGTAGGGTCAAGAGTGCTGAGTTGCAAGTGAGACTCTACAGTCACTACAAGGACCACAAGATGGAAGATTCTAGAGCCCTGCTCAAGGGAGAGAAATCTTTAGAAACAATCCCAAGTCAGGCAGGTTAAAGAGAGCTACGCCCCAGGCCTCAGAGCCCACTGCAAAGTGGGCACTGTGCCTAAGGCTGCGTGGGGCCCTGAGCCCACCCCCACCCACGCAGACACCGTGGCCTGGAGGGTGAGGACAAACTGCTTCCATCACGGTGGGCCTGGAGGGGAACACAGATGGAGGCATGGAGATAAAGGGTGGTCAGAAGGAGCAGGGAGCTGGGGAGGAGGGGGATCTTCGAGAGAAAGACCTAGCCGGACCACCCAGAGCACAAGAAGCACTGGGCATACAAGAAGCATAGGCCCAGCTGCAACTCCCCAAGGCTGTACCAAAGATTCTTTTATTACTATTTTTTAAACATTTGTGTGTGGGGGTGTGCACATCCCGTTGCATATACATGGATACAGGTAGGAAGTAATTCCTCTCCTTCTACCTTGTGGCTCCCGTGGACCAAACTCAGGTCATCAGGCTAGTTCCAAAACACAAGATTCTGATAGCACTCTGACCCACCCCAGACAGCCATGGTAGACACTTACTCAGCCCATGTCTCCTGTCACCAGCATCCTGTCACAGGTATCAGTGACCTTGTCAGAGGTCATAGATGATGTGTCCCCTGCCTCCTTCGGATGCTTCCGAGATGAAAGGAGAGTGAGCGGTGTGGTAGAGGGAAAACCTAGTCATCCCTGCCCCACAGGCCACACACGGCACTGGCATCGTGACCTGTGAGCCCAGGTTAGCTCTGGAGACCGGCTCCCACCTGGTTCATGGTCACAAACCTGTCTGAGCATCATCAGCTCTACAGACTAGATCTGTGGGCACCACTGACCAGGACTGGGAAAGAAGCCCATCCCAGAATCCAGGATGACAGAGGGTGTGGCCTGCTGGAGGGTGGGTGTGTCCCAACAAGGCTGTCGGGCAGGCAGGGCAGGCCAGGCAGGACTGGGAGGAGTCTCTGGGCCTCTGCGAAGCCATGCTTGGGCAGCAGTGATAGTGCCCAAGGGGCCTGGGCGGCCCCAGATGCTGAGGAGGACAGCAGAGGACTGGAGACCACACTGAGGTGGACCTCCTCCACCCCAGAAACTGCAGAGTGTGCACTGAGAAGCCAAAGCCACGCAGCCGTCCAGTGGGCTCTGCCAGCCGCCCAGAGCCACCGGGAGGTGAGCTGTGTGGGTGTGAGTGTGTGTGCAAGTGGGGCCGGCTCAGGAATAGAATGGTGTCCAGCCGGGGCCCCACACCATCAGGGTTGGGAGATACTTGCTGTCCAGAATCATATCATCATGGCCTCCCTCCAGGCTTCTCCACCTGTGTCCAGACTCCCTACCCACCATAAAGGGTCTCAGGCTCAAGGGCAAAGCTTTGCCCATCTTTAAGTGAAGGGACACCTGGGCCTACACCCAAGTCTGGCATCTGGCTCTGGGGCAAAGTCAAACATGGACAGGCCCTGACAGATTCTCCAAAGACTGAAGGTCTGGAGAGCGAGGTGGGCACAGGAGCGGAGAGGAGGCACAGCTGCCAGAAAGAGCAAGGAGCAGTGTTCACATGTGGCCAGGGTCTGGGGTCACTGGACACAAGACCCATGGATGGGAGCAAGCCTGTGCTTCATCAGATAACAGGGCAGCAGAGCCGGCTGGGCCCCGAGTCTCAGGTGTTCACCGGCCTGAAAGAGGGCCCGTAGCCACCTGAGGTCAACCATGAGTGCCCCACGGAGTGCGCAGACCCCCTGTAGAACCATCAACAGAGATTCAAATAACTGGGGGAAACCGAGGAAAGCCTTGGTCATGTCGAGTTTTCTGGGCCCGCCTCCCTTCCTAGAGGTCGTGCCCACCCAAGAAAGGTGGTCACATCTCAGATCAGGAGCACTGCATACGTGTTCCAGACCCCAGGCAGGTTCACTGGGATTTCAGCAGGAAGGGGCAAAGGCAGAGGGCTCCCCAGAGGAAGGCTGCAAGTCTGGACTCATCACCAGGTGCTCTGGAACCCGGAAAGATAATAAGGGTGCAGAGAGAGACACCCATGGGCCTCTCAGCCTACCTGAGCACCTTGACCCACAGTGAGCTCTGGGCCTCGCCTCCACCCTGCCACGCCTCAGGTGTGGGTGCTACCTGGATTGGGGCCATAACAGTGGAAACAAACCTCACTGTGGTTCTATCGGACACTAGCAGGGATCCCGGAGGGTTTGGAAGCCAGCCCAGGCCGACGGGACCCGGGATGCCAAGGTTGTGTTGCCCACTCTGCAGGACCAGAGCTGGGCTTGTCAGCTCAGCCAGCTGATGATTGCAGCAGGAGGTTCCCGAGGAAGCGGCCTTAAAGCCCCAGGGCAAACAAAGCCTGATCCCTGGCTCTGGAGGGAGACTTGGTAGTTACCCAGAGACTTACCACAGGCCATCCTGCAGCCATGTGTGGGAGCTCGGAAGTGGAGGCCATGGGACAGGGGTGGAAGTGAGGAACGGGTAGAGTGACTGTCCTAGTCCCCCTGCTCTCTCAATGCAGCCTTCTGGATTGGCCAGGACTCGGGCGTCATGGTCGCAGTGAACAGTGGTCAGAGGTCCCTCTGCCACATCTGGCCTAGCAGGCCTATCCTGACATGGGTGTGGTCAGGGCCCAGCCCTCTGTGAGGGTGGCCTCTGGCAAGGCCTTACTCAATAGACTATGAAAACACAGGGACAAGAGGCTAGCCTCTCTCTTGCTGCTTTTCCCTGGAACCCCTCAGTTCTCCAGGCCCCAGTCTCCGCCCCTCCACTCCTGTGGAATCTTGAGCTCAGCATAACACAGCTCCCGGAATGTGGAGAGTATAAACTCCTTCCCCAGGCAAAGCCAAGCCTTGCCCTGGTCCCGGAGCCAAGCAACAAGGATGGTCCCAAGCCCTAGCTGTGATGGGGACATGTGTGGCAAATGCACACTGTGGGCCTAGCAGAGGCCCATCTCCACGCCCACCTGGCCTGCTCCAGGGGTGAGCCTGAAGGGGCTCCCCCATCCATCATCTCCATTAAAGCCATTACAGAGCCCAGCGGGGTGGCGCACACCTTTAATCCCAGCTCTCGGAGAGGCAGAGGCAGATCTCTGAGTTTGAAGCCAGCCTGGTCTACGGAGTGAGTTCCAGGACAACCAGGGCTACACAGAGAAACCCTATCTTGAAACAAACAGACAGACTTTACATAGCTGGACACCCTCACATCTTGCCCATAACCATAGAAAGCCTGGGATGGCACTGGGAAGGCTGCAGTGACCACAGGTGTCCAGCAGGGAGCAATCCGAATGCCTACGAGAGGGTGGGCTTTCGCAGCCTTGCTGAGAAGGTGGGTTGAACTGTAGCTCACTTTTTCTTCCTAGCAGCCCAGAGGCAGTCACTGCTGCCCCATCTTGCAGGTGAAAACACTGAGGCTCAGACACACCGGAATTCCAGAGTGTTTACCAGGCCTGATGATCAGAAATGTCTCCACACTGTCCTGCCTGGAAGACATGATCGCAAAGAAACCTGTGCTAACAGGAAGAGAGGCCAGTTGGGCAGCCCGGTTCCTCACTAATCCCACTTTACATGTGGAGAAACTGAGGCCTAGAGAGGCAAAGGTGTCCATGATCACAGGCAGGCAGGATAAAGGGCTGAGGGCTGAGGCCGCTTCCGGAAATGACTGCATGAGGCTGGGCAGAGGTCGCAGGGGCCCTAACAACTCTGCCTGGGTTTCTAAAGTGCCTTCAAGGCCTGGGATAGGCTGAGATGGGCTCTCCAAGGCCTTCCTGAGATAACAGCAAAGCAAGAACACACTGGAGGCAGGACAGCTTTGAGGACAAGAGGCATGCCACCGGGCCTGGCGTCTGCTCTCAGAGCAGAGGGTAGCCATGACTGAAGGGGCTTCCCAACGGTCAAAGACACCTCTGGCTGATCTCCCAGTAAGCAGCCGCCCTGCCTACCAAGCCTCGTGCCCAGTGCCCTCTTCCTAGAAGCCTAGCCCCTTGATGGTAGGCAGGGAAGTCCTCCTGATAATCAAAGTGTTTCCTGCTGTCTGCTCAGTCATCCCCTCCCCTTGGCCCACAGCGCAAGGCCATCCACAAACCGGCCAGGGTTATTAGGGACCCAGGCACAGGGGAAGGTTCTGGAAACTCCTACCAAGGACAGATAAGCAAACAAATGGATCTCAGATGAAAGTTTATGGAAACGGAATGAGGGAATGTTGTTGCTAGCAGTGACAGAAGGCCCCTGCAGGGGCAGTGGTGTCTGCGAGGAGAGCTGGCCTAGGTGCAGCAGCCATGGGCCAGGGCCTGTGTGTCAGGGACAGAGGTTGCCTAGGTAGTGAGGGAATGACTTCCGTGGTGTGTGAAGCCTCAGGGAAAATATGGGCAGAGCAGCAGGGAAGCACAGGACGGACAGACCTCAGCCTCCGGTTATTCACCGCTGGAGTATCCCAGACACGAGATAAGCCCCCAGTGTCCATGTCCCAACTCCAAAAGGAAAGAAGCCTGAAGCCTTGTCTACTAAGTCATCAGTAGGGTCAGATGGCACAAAGGACCAGAAGGGAATGGGTACAGCATAACAGTGCCCACAGTGATATGGCCCATATGAACCCAGAGCAGGCCTGAGGTATGGCCAGACCCCACCTGCTCCAGGAGCCAGGGCAGGTGAGCCTCTTGCCTTAGGACTGTCATGCACTAGTCCCTTTTTGAAGTGCTAGAGATGAAACCCAGTGCTTGGAGACTAGGCAAGCATTCTATCACTAAGCCACACCCCAGCCCCTCACTGGGGGATTCTAGGCAGGAACTCTATCACTGGGCCACATCCCAGCCCTTCACTGGGGGATTCTAGGCAGGTGCTCTACCACTGAGCCACACCCCAGCCCCTCACTGGGGGATTCTAGGCAGGAGCTCTAACACCAAGCTACATTCCCAGCACACAATTTACATTTTATTTTTAGATAGGGTCTCGCTAAGTTGTCTACACTGGTCTTGAACTTGCTCTGTATCCTAGTCTGTCTTGAATTATCAATCTTGTCTCAGATTCCCAAGTGGCTGGATAACAGGCCTGTGCCATGATGTTTGGTTAAATTTATGCTCCCCTCTCCCTGTTTTCTTACTCATTTGTTTATTCATTCAGTGAGACAGGCTTTCACATAGTCCAATTTAGCCTAAAGCAAGGACGACCTTGAACTTGAAATTCTCCTGCCTCCACCTCCCAAGTGCTGGGATAACAGGCATTTGCCACCATGCCTGGTTTATGCAGTGCAGGGAGTGGAACCTGGGGCTTCATGCATGCCAGGCAAGCACTCTACCCACTGAGCTACAGTCTCAGTCCTGCCCAGTTTCATAATTCTGGAGCAGTAAGGACACCCACAATATATAACCAGCAGTTTGTCCAATTCTAGGACGGTGATTCTCAACCTGTGTCCCACTTGGGGGTCGAACAGCCTTTTCACAGCGGTCACCTAAGACCATTGGAAAACACGGGTATTTACGTCACGATTCATAACAGCAGCAAAATTACAGTTATGAAGTAGCAATGAAAATAATTGTATGGTTGGGAGGGGTCACCACAGCATGAGGAAGGTTAAGAGGCACCTTTCTAGGCCTCTCTCACCATCCAGAGAGAAGCCCATGGCCTTCCCTGGTGAGCTGGCATAGCTCACACAGACTCCTCTCTCTTGTCCCGCCTGACAACCTGGTACCAGCAGGTGAAAGGCACCTGCCAGCCGGGCGGTTCCTGGAAGCCAGCTGCTGCAGAGCAAACTGCCCCAGAGGGATAGAGTGTCGACAGGGGCGGGGCCGAGCCTCAGCTTCTCCTCCCTGGGTCCTCCCTCAGCCTGAAGCCCCGGAGGGCCACTGGCCAGGTGAGGCCCCGTGCGCCTTTCCGGAGATCAGCCTTGCCCCCACCTGAGGCTCGGCCTCCAGTGGGGGCCACATGGCCTCTGTGAATGACCAGCCAGGCTTCCCTAGAGGAGGCTAGGCCTACCAGGCCTGGGCCAAAGAGCTTCCTTGTCACAGAGGTAGGCTCCCGCCCCCGGGACGGGAGATTGAGGGGAGGAGGAGGTCAGCTCTCGCCGGCTCCCAGCAGGCACATGATCTTCCGGCCTGCTGCCGAGCTTGGGGGACACTAAGGAACACTCAGGGTCAGGGACAGGCAGGGGCTGGGTGGGGGCGGGCCGGCACCTGGGGCAGAAGGGTCCCCAGGGTGGGAGAGGTGTGTTTACTGGCCTTCCCTCCCATGCCCCCGGCAGGTGGATTTCAGCATGCGATGGAAACAGACTTTGGGTTTTGTTTGTTTGGGGTTTGAGTTTCTTTGGAGATTTTTTTTTTCTTTTTTGAAACAGAGTGACTAGGTAGCCTAGGCTGGTCCTTACACTCACAGACTCACAGTCCACCTGCCTCAGCCTCTCTAGTGCAAGTGACGGGAGGGTGTGCCATGGCCACCTTGTTAGAACTAGTCTTTAACTCCTATGAAGTTAGCTGTGTGAGCACCCAGGAGACCAAGACCCTGAAGGGGCTTCCCAGGACATCACCCCAGGATGTGAGCCCCAGGCGGGAAAGCAGCCAGGCCCCTGTTCTTCAAGAGTGAGCCCACAGCTGCCCAGAGGCAGGAGAGGGGGGAGGTGCAGTCAGACCCAGACTCCCACAAAGGGGGCAGGGCCTATGGTGGGCCTCCAGGGAACCTGCCGAGCATGGGCAGGGTGGTAGCGATGGTGGCCAGGCACGCAGATACTGCGAGTGGGCCGACCTGGCCACTGGGTGACACCCACATGGCCTTGCCCACCTCCTGCCCCACCCCCACCCCTCACACTCCCACTCCAGCCTCCACTGGGGCCTCACTCCTCCGCTGTCTTCTGCAGATGAGGAGCACTTCAGAGTTTCTGAAAACAGCCGGAGCGCCCCTGGTGTCGGCGACCTGGCTTCCGCGCAGCCCCCCTCCGGCCATGCCCACGGTGGCGGCCGGGCCACAGATGGAGCGCGTGGACAACGGCTCGCAGGGGGGACCCCAGCTCTTCCTCACCAGCGCGCTGGCCAGAGGCGTGTCAGGCGTGTTTGTGTGGACTGCTCTGCTGCTAACCTGCCACCAGGTGAGCACCCCTCCCCTCCCCGCTCCTCACTGAGCCACGCAGCCTCTGGGGGAGCTGGCACGGCATCCTGGGACCTCCAGGGGCAGCCCCTGGTACCAGACACTGAGCCTCGGGAGGACCCCAGGCGTGGTGTCCGTCTATCGCCCCTCTTCAGGGTTAGTGTGCAGGCGCCGAGCCTAACGGGGGAGGTCTCTGCCAGGAAGGTGGCACATTGCTGGGTGGGCACCCCAGTCATGTGTGAGGCCCCTCGCTCTGCTCCCCGAGGTCAGCGATCGTTCCCAGTGCGCAGACAAGGGCACTGAGGCTCAAAGGTGGCTGGGCCTTCCCCAGGCTCACACAGCTGGAGGGAAGAGGGCCCTTCCCGCCAGGAATGGCCAGGGCTTGGACTGTTCTATGGAGAACCTCAAGTCACACACCGGGAATTTGGGGAGGGGGGCAGGAAGGTGGGTGAAGGAGCTATGGGAGTGGGGACCCAGAGGAATGGGAACTGGGACAGTGCAGAACTGGAGGGTGCTGGGAGCAGCGAGCCAGAGATGGGGAGCTGGGAGAGTAAGGATTTGGGGGTGGGGGGCAAGCGGGCAGTGAGTGGAGAACTGGGGGGTGGAAGGTGGGCAGCTGGAAGGCTGGGGGGGTTCTTAGGAGGTGAGGCCAGAGAGCTGAAGAACTGGAGCATGGTTCAGGGAGCTGAGAGCCCCAGGCCTTCTGGAACACCCACTTGGCACCATTAGAGTGCCTGAGCCGGTAGGTGAGGGGGGCCAGGAAGTAAGAGCAAACACCTCTGCCTGTGACAGACACGTGCTGGCTGGCACCTGTCCAGGTGTGCCTCAGTAACCAGGATACGAGGGAGACAGACCTGGGCCTGAGGGCAGGCCAGGCAGCTTTCAGCCACAGAGTTGGCGCAAGGTTAGCCCTCGCTGTTAGGCGTCAGCAGGAAGACCTCCAGGAGGGATAGGGACTAGACAAAGAGGGGTCAGGTGGAGAAACCGAGGCAAGAGTGGGCAGCAGCTTGCCAAGGTCACCAGCCAGGCTTACCGCCTGGGAAAGGCCTCCTGCTGGCTGGTTACTTTGTGTCTGGGGAGAGGGGGAAGGGACCGATAAGGAGCCTGTCTCTGACGCCAGCAGCCTTCTCACCACCCCTCACGGCCCCTGCACACACACAACTGTCCCTAACAGCGTGGCCTACAGGTCCTGCTTCCCCACAGCGGCCTGGAATGCGGAGGAAGCACCCAGCTCCCAGACTGCTTCCTCTTCACAACTGTGCAGAGGGACCTAGGGGCACAGGCTGATCCAAAAAGGCCTCCCTGAGGTCCATAGCATGTTCAAGACGGGCCTGAACAAGCCAGTGAGACCCCTGTGCCCCGCCCTCAAAATAAAACACAGGTAACAGAAGGGCTCAGCAGTAGAGTGTTGGCTGAGCAGCCAGGAGGCCCTGGTTCTGTCCCTAGAACTGAGGTGGGGTGGAGCATGTCCCCTTCTGCTTCTTGTAGAAAGATGCAGAAACTTCAGACAGCTGGAGAGTGAACAAAACAATCACCTTCCGGATTGTTCTTTCTTGTGCTGCTTTGGTTTGGGCCTTTGGCACCTTGCAGCCCGGGATAGCCTCAAACTCCCTATGCAGCGGAGGATAGCTTTCCTGCTTCCGTTTCCCAAGCACTATATCCGTTGAGATCGCAGGTGTGTTTCCGTGGGGCCGCCTGCGTGCTGGGCACTATACCACACCCCCAACCCTTTCCTTCTGTTTGTGTAAGCCTCGTGTGACACTTGACAGCGGCTTGCCTTCCGACTCTGATCTCAGGCACTGATCCCGTCAGAGGACTTCCCATCGAGCTGTGCAGCTGAGCATCATTTTTACTGACTGTATAGTGTTCCTCCCCACACAGGCTCTGGCCTCCTGTGATGAGCACAGCTCCAGCGTTTGTTCCTGTGCTTCACTGTGATGAACCTCTTTGCACTTAATTTCTTTCCTTCTTATTTCTGGATAGATGTGTTCCTAGGGACAGACTTCTGGAGGTGTCAAAAAGCATACGGCCTTCTACGGTCCCCAGGTTGAGGGCCTGCTCTGACACTTACTGAGTGAATATTCCAACTTCCAGAATGTTCTTCAAGATGACCCCACGGGTCATCAAAATGTATGACAGGCTTGAAAATGCTGAAGGGATGAATTTTAGGCTTGGGGCAGGCTTGTCACTCAGTGCTGGGGGAGGCCGAGGCAGAAGAATCATGCGTTCAAGGCCAGCTCGGGCTACATCTGTGGTTCTCAACCTCCCTGACGCTGGGACCCTTTAATACAGCTCCTCATGCTGTGGTGACCCCCAACCACAAAATTATTTCATTGCTACTTCATAACTGTAATTCTGCTACTGTTATGAACTATAATATAAAACACCTGATGTGCAGGATTTCTGATATGAGACCTCCAAAGGGGTTGTGACGCACGGCTTGAGAGCCCCTAGGCTACATCGTGAGACAGGGTCTCAAAAGCAACAGTGGCCATCTTTTCCCCCCCTTTTTAAGAATTTCATACCATGTTGCTGAAGCAACGACGGACGTGAGGTTGGGTGTTCTCAGCCTTTGTGTACCAATTAAAACGGGATGGTTTAGCTGGTAGAGTGCCTGCCACGCAAGCATGGGACCTGAACGCAGTATAGCACCCGAAAAAATAGATTCCAGACATGCTGGGACACACCCCAAGGAGGGGTGGCCAATCAGATCCCTGAAACGCTTCTGCCAGCTGTAAGTTTAGCCAGATCAGTGGCTCCAGGTTCAGGGAGACCTCTGCCCCTCCTCTTCAGAGTAAAGAGAGGACTGGGCGGCTCAGTGGTATGCCTCCAAATCCCCTGAGGAGGGGCTAGAGAGATGGCTTAGCAGTTAAGAACACTGGCTGCTTCACCTGCATTTGGGTACCTCTGGCTGCCAGTAACTCTAGTGCAGGGCAACTGACGCCCTCTGCTGGCCTCCACGGGCACCCACACATCCAAGGCATATACTCACACAGAAGCTGTGGATGGATAATGTTTGTATTTGTGAATCGAGGGTACTTTTCTTCTTGGTGGTGCTGGGTATCGAGCCTGGGGCTTTTTTCCACTGATACAATTTTAAGGGGCTGAGGGTGTGCTTCACTGGGAAACCACTTGCTTAGCCTGCACAAAACTTTGGGTTAAATTAAATAAGAAAGGCTGACTACGGTGGCTCACACCTTTAATCCCAGTACTGGAGAAGCAGAGGCCAGCAGAGCTCAGTTAGTTCAAGGATTGCCTGGTCTGTGTAGTTCCAGGTCAGCCAGGGTTACATACTGAGACAGCCCACACCTGTCTCAAATATATATACATTAGTATGTAACATATATATAATATATACAAAGATATAATATATAGATAACATATCTATACAAAAACATAACATATTTGTATATAATAAACAGAATATTTCATTTGGAGGGAGCATGTTCTGGGGATTGAATACAGAGCCTTGCTCTTGTTAGGGTACGGCCTCTGCCTTGGCCATGCCCCTGCCCCAGTAACAGGTGCTCCAGCACCGAGACATACCCCAGTCCTGGTGTATGTGTGTAGGTATAGGAAAGAGGTAAACCGCCAATGCTGGTCTCCAGGCACCGTCCACCTTGCTTCTTGCTTTTAGGGACAGTCCGCTTTGCTGACTGGGCTTCCCAGAGCCACCTGTCTCTGCCTCTGCCCTCCCCTCCCCCCGCAATGGGATTACAGGCGTGTATCAGTTTTTGTCCCTGAGGGCTAGGGACTTGAACTCCGGCCCACAGGCTTGCTTTGGCAAGCCTCTTACTAACTGAGCCACCTCCCCAGTCCTACTCTCTGCGGGAGGCCTTGAGTGGAGTTGTCTGCTCCCTCCGACTGCTCCCACTCCGTGTCTGTCCGGAGTGGGGGGGCAGCCCGGCGCTCGGCCCGCTCGGCCCCCTGCGGTGGACCGGGAGCGGGACGCGGTGCCACCGGAACTCTTCTGCCGCAGATCTACTCCCACCTCCGCTCCTACACCGTCCCGCAAGAGCAGCGCTTCGTCATCCGCCTGCTGTTCATTGTGCCCGTCTACGCCTTCGACTCCTGGCTCAGCCTCCTCCTCCTCGGGGGCCACCCTTACTACGTATACTTCGACTCTGTGCGAGACTGCTACGAAGGTGACCCTCCAGGCGGGGCCCTGGGGGAGCTGAGCAGCGGGCACCCTGCCACACACACACACACACACACACACACACACTTCCCCTGCCATCCGCAAGGTGCCCCGTTCCCCTCTCGGCTGAGCCCTGCGAGCTGCCTCAGGGCTTGTGCGGCCTCAGCGCCCGGGTTCACGGTCTGAGGGCGCGCACCCCTCTCCCCGGGCGTGCTGACAGTGTCTGGTGGAGCCGGCAGGCACAGGCTTCCAGGACTGACCCCCGCTGTCACGCCTCTGTCCTCCTGCAGCATTTGTCATCTACAGTTTCCTGACTTTGTGCTTCCAGTATCTGGGGGGCGAGAGCGCCATCATGGCTGAGATCCGAGGCAAACCTATCAGGTAAACCCACCCGGGCCGCCCCCGGGCCCCCGGGCCACGCTGGAGGACCCACCGTGGTCTCACCAGCAGCCTGAGCCACCTCCTTCTCACACCCAGGTCCAGCTGCTTCTACGGGACCTGCTGCCTCCGGCGCATGTCCTACTCCATCACCTTCTTACGTTTCTGCAAACAGGTGAGGCGGCCTGCCCACCCCACCCCGGCGGCCTGCCCACCCCACCCCGGCGGCCTGGCCCCGCCCCACCACGGCCTCACACCCTTCCCCTGCCCCTCCCAGGCCACACTGCAGTTCTGCATCGTGAAACCTGTCATGGCTTTGATCACCATCATCCTCCAGGCTTTTGACAAATATCATGATGGAGATTTCAAGTAAGGGGGCTGTGAGCGGGTGCCTCCCTGGGCCGGGGGAGGCCGTGCTCCCACAGGTCCTTCCACCCGCAGCCTGCCTGCCTTCCGCCCCCGGGGTGAGGGGCTGTAAGTCAGTTAGTAGGTATTTATCTAGCATACGTGAGTCTCTGGGTTCCGTCCCCAACTTCATACAAACCAGGTGTGGTGGTGCACACCTGTCATCCCAACACTCGGGGAGTAGATGTAGGAGTATTAAAAAGCTAAGCTGGGGGTTATCCTTGTCTATACAATGAGTTTGAGGCCAACCTGGGCTACATGAGGAAGGCCTCAAAAAAAAAAAAAAAAAAAAGACATTGTTAGGTTTGTGGGCGTGCCCAGGACTGGGGAGTGACCTGAAGCAAGCCTCCTGAGGGAAACCACAGACCCCACCGCTCTCCCTGTAATACTGGCTGAGGCCCTGGAGGGAGGACCTGGAGGACTGGAGGGAGGAGCTGTCTGGGGTTGTGGTGCCCAGCCGGAAAGGAACAGGCTAAAGGAGCGGCGGGGACCACGCTAACCAACACTCCTTACGGCCCAGCGTCCGCAGCGGCTACCTGTACGTGACCCTCGTGTACAACGCCTCCGTGAGCCTGGCCCTCTACGCTCTGTTCCTCTTCTACTTTGCCACCAGGGACCTCCTGAGACCCTTCGAGCCAGTGCTCAAGTTTCTCACCATCAAAGCCATCATCTTCCTCTCCTTCTGGCAGGGTGTGTGAGCTGGCTGGGCAGGGGTGTGGGACCAGGCCCGGCATCCCTGGAACCTCCATCTCAGCCCTGCCTGCCTCAGTTTCCCCAAAAGTCAGTGACTCCACCTACCTTGGAGCTGACGGAGCCTGGAGTAGGGGACACAGTGAGGTCTCAGCGGATGGAGGCCACGGCTCCGCCTCCTGAGCCCTGGGTCCTACCCCACCCCCACCAGGCCATGAGAGTCCCCATTGTGGAAGATGGCCAACAGCATAAGAGCAGGGGTCCCCAGGCCCAAGTTGGATATGTCAGGGAGAGAGACTTTAAGGTACCCAACCCTTGTCAGTCATAACCCCACCACCTATGTAGTCAGGATCAAAGAAGCTCTGGGGTCAAGCTGGCCTTTTTCCTTGCACACCCTGGGCATCAGTAGGAACTGGCAGGGCTCATATCCCATCTAAAGATGGGGCCTGAGTCCTTGTCACTGTCCCTAGGAATGCTGCTGGCTATCTTGGAGAGGTGTGGGGTCATCCCCGAGGTCCAGGCCGTGGACGGCACCAGGGTGGGCGCCGGCACCCTGGCCGCTGGCTACCAGAATTTCCTCATCTGTATCGAGATGCTGTTTGCCTCACTTGCCCTGCGCCATGCCTTCCCCAGCCAGGTGTACTCGGAGAAGAAGAACTCTCCAGGTGAGCTGGGCCCCGAAGCCGAGGATACGGGCAATGCCCAGCCGTGATGTCTAATACTGACCAGGGGGGCATGCCCACGGGTATCCTAGCCAGGCAGACAAGGGAGATGCTGAGCTCTGACAGACATGGGTGGAACCAGCCACTCTCTTAGGTCTCCTTGCTGCTTGGGGAAGGAGTCAGGAGAGGCTGGGTCTGCTACCCTAGCGTGTGTGCCATCTTGGCCACATGGCTGGTCCCCACCTGCTCAAAGTGAAGGGCTGGCACTGGGCAGGAGTCTCTTCAAGGATAGGCCCTGAGACCAGCACTGAGACTCGGGAGCTGAGCTGGGTCCCCGGTGTCCGAGGCCGTCTGCTAGCCATTGGCAAAGCCTGGACACGCAGGATCCGCAGACCCAAGACAGCCCGAGGGGACCTGCGAGCCGCAGGGGTGAGAGGCTGGGCAACGAAGCAGGGCACTGTGGCCCAGGCGACCTGTGTGACTCAGGCCCACACGCTGTGCCCTCCAGCCCCACCAGCACCGATGCAAAGCATTTCCAGCGGCTTAAAGGAGACCATCAGCCCACAGGACATTGTCCAGGACGCCATCCACAACTTCTCGCCAGCCTACCAGCAGTACACGCAGCAGTCTACACATGAAACTCCTGGGCCGGGCCAGGGTGGGCACCCAGCACCCAGCACCCACCCTGGCCCAGCCAGTGGCTCCGGAGTGGGTAAGAGGAGCCGCAACATAGAGAAACGTATGCTGATTCCCTCCGAGGACCTGTAGGGGTGGGGTATGCGGAGCCTGGCTGGGCACCCAGCATTCTTTGGTTTCTGGGGCGGTAACAGGGTCCTCACCTACCAGCAGCTCTTGACGGAGGCCCCGCCCCTTCTGAGAGCCTCACTGTGGGACTCACGGGGCCTCTTCTATTTATTCCATGTAGTGCCCAGGGGGAAGCCACCTGGGCAAATTGGACAAACCCAAGGACCCAGTGGGATGTCTTAGTTACAGCCTGCAGGTGGAGCTGAGAGTTGGCCATTCCTTCCATGGGCAGGAGAGACGGATGGTTAAATTCCAGGCTGAGCATCCCTCTGTAGAGAGGTGGCCAGGGAGAATGGGTCCAGTCAGCCAGGGCTGGGGAGCCTCATAGCCTGGGCCCGGCTGTGGCCATCTTGGGTGCGTGGAGAAGGCCCCTTGCCCCACATTCTAGCACAATGCTTGGCGAGGCCTTTTCAAGGGCAGCCTAGCCTATTTAGCACAACAGGGTTGTCAGTGCACCAGCCTGCCAGCTACTAGCTGCTTATTTATAGATAAACACCTTGCATTTTCTAGTTGTTGGGCTTTCTGTTCTTGTGGGGCTTGTCTTCTGAGTGACCGGTCACTAAGGAGGTTCACAGGGGCCATGGAATGAGGCTGGGTGTCTGGAACAGCCAGGACAGGCATCACGATGTGGCTCAGAGCAGTACAGGGCAAAGAGTGTGGACTTTGCCACCAGATGACCAGCTCTGTGCCATGACGGGAACTGGCGTAGTCACCTCCCTTTGAACTTGAGGTTGGCCCCACCCTGAAGTGGTTGCTGAGGCCTGTGGCGCAGCCTAGCATGCCCTTTAGGGGGACTCAGGCTGGGGAGCCCGCTATCTCTCTTTCCTCTTCCTGTGCACTAGGCCCAGTGCCCAGGGAGCCAGAGACAGGCTCAGTGTTTCCAGCTAGGATGGACTTGGACACATGGGGACAAAGGCAGCAGGGAGTGGGAGCCAGTGCCCAGCTGGTTAGGCAGGCAACCAGAGAGAAATGCCCTCTGGGCACCACCCAGGAACAGCACCACATGCCCAGCTGTCAGTTCCCATAGCCCAAAGTATCAGACGAGGTGTGTGGGGAGGGTGTGGGGTGCTTCCTTGCTTTCTTATTCTCAAGGCCCAGAGACAGGAGGAGTCAAGGCCATTGGCTTCTCCCTGACCCTTCCGGGCTGATAAGATAGGCTCTATCCCTCCCTGCACCCGGCTGTAAAAGCCACCCACACCTACTTATCAGGGATTGGTAGGCTCACAGGACGGCCCTGCGGCCCACACACCCGCAGGCCCCGGAGGGACTCTGTACTCCCAGAGACTCTGCCTGCCTTCTTCCTCTGCCCTGGAGAGGCCATGTGCCCTGGGGCAAGCTGGGAAGGGTCCTCTCCCACGAGCCCAGGTACAAAGTAGGCTCCTGGGCCCTGGACAGTGTCCGGAGTCTGCACCTCACAGATTAGGCAAAATGGACGTCACTGAACACCCACGCATACACTTGCACCTCCGTTCCCTGATACTGGGGAGGGTGTGTCAACCAAAGAAACTAAACACGTCGCCCAAGGTTACCCAGCCAGTGGGGGTCACTGTGCCTTGCTTCCCACTCCCCCCAACCCACATCAGACTTGCGCAGGTCCAACATGACCAAAAGCAAAGCTGGCCAGGGTAACAGGGCACCCAGGGCTCTGGGTCTCACTGCCACCAGTGAAAGGACCAACTGCAAGTCCAGACCATGGGGCGTGAGGAGGGGGCTGCTCACCAGCAGTGACTGGGTTTGCCCTGGCACCCCCTCCTGCCACTCTGTGCAGGTGCGAGTGCCTGTGTGTGCGCATTTGTAAGGAGGCCGGAGGTCAGTGCTGGGCGGCTTCCTTAGGTTTTTTTTCCATGTTGAGTTTTGAGACGTAGAGCTTCCATTTGGCTAGGCTCGCTGGCCAGGGAGCCTCAAGGATCTGCCTGGCTTCGCCCATCCATTTGCTGGGGTCACACACTCCACAGTTCTTTATGGTATTGGGGATCTGGACTCGTGTTCACTTGGAGGTACTGGACTGAGCTACCACACTAGCCCCCACTCCTTGAGATGTGGTCTTGCTTTGTAGCTTAGGCTGGCCTGGAACTCAATTTGTAGCCAAGGCTGACCTCAAAGTCTGTGTAGCCAAGGCTATACTCAGACTTGGACTCATGCAGCCGCCTCCATCCTAACTACTGGGACTTCCAGGAATGAGCAGCCCTGAAGGGCTCCTGCCATTTTGAACTTGTCCTGACCTTAGGTCTCCACCGTGAAGTGGCTGAAGTAAAAGCTGAAGTGGCCTGCACTGCTATGAGGGCCCGAGTGGACCTGGCGTGGGCACACCACATGGTGGACAGGGCCTCCTTACAGTCTGGCTGCCATCCAGGTACAAGAGCAGTAGGCACAGGCTGGGACCGGGGGATGCCGGTCAGCTGTAGAGGCATCTGGCCCAGCTGACCCCTGCGCCCCGGAGAGCCATTTATCTCTGTGTCCCTAACCCTGGGCTTACAAATACGTGCCTAGCTTTTTTGTGTGTGGTTTCTGGGGACTGAACCAGGTCCTCAGGCTTGCAGGGCAAGCCCTTCACCAAACTGACTGAACCACCCTCAGCCCTAGTCAGACTGCTGGGAACGTCGTTAGCTTCACTGAGCTGGAGGGCTGCTCCGGGTGCCACTTAGATCCTGGCCCTCTTGCGATGTCCTTCGCACTCATCCTAGAGCCCGCCCAGTGCTGCCCAGGGGCTGTGGGCCAAGCAGGTGATGGGGCCCGCCCTATGAGGAACAGATGGCTCAGGTCCCTGGGGCTCCCAACTATAAAACAGAAGTTGCAACGGCCATCAGGGTCTCTGGTCAGCATAGCCTGGACGCTCAGGGACACTTCGGAGGAGCAAGATATCCCTACATATCAAAGACCGGCCTGGGGTTCTGACTCCCAGGGGAGGCCCAGGTGTGCAGGACAGAGCTAGGCCTCAGCAGGGAAGGGCCAGCCCAGGCTTCAGGGCAGGATACAGGGCTCCCAGCCACACCACCGTCCGCACACTGGAACCATATCAAACAGGAAATTCTTTATTGCAAAGATACAAAAGCAGTCACGGCGACATGTACAGCAATAAATTAGGTGGTGGCCACGAGGCAGGAGCACACGGGGAGCCAACAGTCTGTGATCTCTTCTCAATAATTTATAACATGGGGGAGGAAGCACAGAAAATAAATATTGAAATGAAACTGCCAGGCAGCAGGCGGCTGAGGACACCGGGCCCCTGCGTGGTCGGCACGGTCCCTGTTGCCTTTTGAAAACGTAAAGCCTGCTTTGAGAAGTCAGAGGAGCAGACAGAAGACCCACTTTTATCTTAAACAAAAGCGTCCATATATTAAATTGTGACCATGACACTTCAGTGACACAGAACCTCGGGGTGCGCTCACGCCCTTCCCAGCCCCCTCCAGGCAGGTGCCCTGCACAGGCGCTCCGGGTGGCCCCGACAGCCCCGGCTACCCTGGAGACCACAGGCCAGTAGACGGCAACCCACACGGGGGTCACCTGCCTGCTGCTGCAGCCCACTCTGGAAACCACTCCCCCAGTGTGGCCCCTGCTAGAGAAGGCTGCACCAGTGGCCCAGCGTCCCCACCGTCACCACAGAAAGACTGACGGAGGCTGTCAGCACCCTGGCCCTCCATTCCCCACCCCACTGTCCAACCCATTCTGCATTAATAAAGATCTACAGTATCAAACTGGGAAAGAAAATTGTTATGAAAAATCTGTATGATAAAATGTGTATATAATTATATATATATATCTTCTCTCTCTTTAAATATCCCATGGTCCTTATTGATATCCAATATGGATTACCTACCAAGGCTATGGTTCCAACAGTGCTTGCTAAGTGACTGGCTGTGGCTCAGCCTGCCCCACTTCCTGTCCACCACACTTCTTGGGGCCTGGATGACAATCCCTTCAGTAAGAAAGCACAGACGGCCAGCGGCCCAGAACTCCATGAAGGAGGAACGGGCAGGCAGCAGGTGGGCACCAAAGCTGCAGAGCACCTGCACATACAGTCTGCCCTGGGCCCCTGCTGACCTGCTCACAGGGGTGAGTCCACAAGGCCCCCATACTTCCTATGCTCCTCTGGCCTCTTCCACGTCTCCTGGGCCTGCGCTGCCAGGACCTCATTCCTGGTTTGGTTTGGTTTGGTTTATTCCCAGCAACAGGCACATTCTAACCGGCTCCTCCACATCCCTTAACATCTCTCAGGCTTCACCTGCTCCCATCCTCTACGCCCCAGAGAACCTGAGCCTGGCTGTTTGCTGGCTGAGGACTGGTGGCCACTGCGCCACAGTGGGCAGCCTCCTTACCTAACAGGCCCCAGGGACATGCCTCGACATCCGTGCAACCCTCAGCGCACATACAGGACAGGCTCTTCTGTGTGGCCACCTGGCATCAGCCCCGCAGGTGGCTAATGATTGGGAAATGTCTCCCGGGACATGGCCTGGCTCTAGCTAAGGGCTAAAGTAGGCTGTAATGTCCTTTGATAAGGACAAGAAGACCAGAGCCCGGAAAGGGTCAGCGTGGTTTCCACCCCAGCTGGAGAACCTTACAGGGGAACCTTACAGGGGCCGGCACCGGAGAAGTGGAAGACAAGCCCTCCGGCCCTGTCATTGGGGCCTGGAGTTGCTCAGCCTGCTTGGCCCATGTGGTTCCCGTCAGCTCCTAGAAACACCCCCCCAGGGGAAGGAGAGGTGTGAGTGGGGGTTGCTTGCGGCACTGGCTCTTGAGAGCCTCCCTTTTATCCTGCATCTGCCAGTCCCCCTGCCATCCCTGCCCTCAGCCCCACAGGGTCCACAGTGGGCAGGCGGACATGAGGAATGTGTGCCAGGGAGCCCGGGATAGGCGTGAGGGCCGTGCCACTGCCCGCGCCCTGCCCGGCCCCGGCAGACACTAGGAGGCAGCTGAGAAGGGCACAGAGGTGGAGGACAGCTCGGCAGATTTGACGATGGTGATCACACTGGTGGTGGCCACCTTGGTGGGTGTGACAGGCCCCCGCGCCACGGTGCGTGCAAAGGTCTGCAGGGCCTCGTACTTGGAGCGCAGGGCGTCCAGCTCCAGCCGCATGCTGCTGTTCTCGCGGGCCAGCTTCTCCACCTCCTGCTGCAGCTCCACGCGCTGCCGCTCCAGCTCCTCCTTCTGCGTCACGCGCTTGATGCGGCAGCTGGCCGCGTAGCCCCGGTTCTTGAGCGTGCGCCGCCGCTGCTTCAGCCGCGTCACCTCCTCCTTGGTGAGGCCCCGCAGGTGCTGGTTCAGCTCCCGCACCGACATGGACACCAGCTCATCGTCGCTAAGCACAGGAGCGTTCTCCCCCGCCTCCTTCTTGACCTAAGGAGCCACACAAGCCGCAGTCAGCATGGGGACACAGGGGCCATGGGACTACCAGGTAGTCACCAAAGGCCGGGGTCTCATACAACAAAGGCCCAGCAGTGCCTCCCACCCGCCTGGGCTCCCAGTCTGCACCGGGATGGCAGCATGGACGCCAAGATTATGCCCATGGCATGGTGTCCACAAACAGCCCCACTGCCCATGCTATGACCACTCTTTGAAGAGAGAGGACCCAACAGCCATTCCCTCGGGGAAGGTTTTGGTCAACTTCTAAAGCTTTCTAGAGACATGTGGAGCTGGGATCCTGCCCCTCAGATGCTCTGCCCAAGAGCTTCTAGGTGAGAGATAGGAGACACAGTGGCCCGCCCTTCCCTGACATCCACCTGCTGGGGTGAAGCCTGAATTTGGCTGGCCAGGGATCACTTGAGTGGCCCAGCACACAGGACTCAGGAGCCTCTGAGGCAAGGAGGCTGACTCAGAAGCTCCTCTGGGGATAGAGCTGAGAAGACCCGGCAGGTGGAAGAGACCACTCACCCCAGGATACCACTCTGCCCACCTGGGGAAAGCAGAGGAAGGGCCTGTGGCTGCAACCCTGGCTAGCCAGCATCTGCTCCGCACCTGCCCTCGCCCTCCGTCTGTGAGCTGCCTCCCTGGGCGTCAAGGCCAGGCTCTTCTAGGCCACTGTCCCACCTCTCCTTCTGGGATCCTACTCCAATTCATGAGGATAAAGCCGACCTCATTTTCTAGGGCAGTGCTTCGAAAGGGGGGCTTGCCAGGGCAGGACAAGTTGTCCCTAGGCCAGGACAGGGCAGTACCAGTAGCAACCCATGCTGGCTGAGCCCACTTTACCTTCAATGCCTTGTTCGGCTTGGGATTAGTCGTCATAACCCGGGCCCTGTCACCAGGATGGAACCACCAGAAAATTGTAGCTGGAAAGACACAGAAACAGCATGGGTTAGTACCTAGCAAGCTAGGGACATGGCCTCTGAGTCACAGCACCTGGAAATGGCTGTCCTTAAGCCAGTGGTCTTCAGACTTCCTGATGCTGTGACTGTTTAATACGGTTCTTGTGTTGTGGTGACCCCCAACCACAAAATTATTTTTGTTGCTACTTTATAACCATAATTTTGCTAGTTATGAATCATGTACTGTTATGAATCATAATGTAAAAATCTGTCGTCTGAAAACCCCAGCAGAGGGTCGTGACCCACAGATTGAGAACCACTACCTTAAGTGATCTGGAGCAAGCACCCTGGTCAGTCTGGCCCTGCCTAGCAGGGATGGGAGGGGTAGGGAGTGAGACTCAACTGAGCCTCATGCTCCAGCATCAGCCCCCAGGGCAAATAGGTCCCTAGGTCATTGGGGCTGCCATCCTGTCCCCGATCCACCTCACGCTGAAGCCATCATCCTTGTGGAGTAACTGCTGTTCATGAGCAATTGTTGCTTCCTGCTCTAGGAGCCCCCCTTCCTGCAGACATGATATTTGCAGCCAGGGGATACCAAGTGCTACATGCATCCTCAAGACCAAAACTGCCAGCTGCAGAGCCAGCTCTGTAAGCAGCAATCCTCAGCTCTGAAGGAGGGCCTTGAGACAGTGTCCTTAGCAAGAGCCCCTGGTGTTTCCGGCTCAGCCTGGCTCACCAGGGAGAAGAAAGGCCCTTTCCCGAAACCTCATTCAACGCAAAGACAGATGGGGTACAGAACACCTGCTGCTCCTCCCCAGCCCCGCCCTTCTGCAACACATGGGACACCTACCGCCGCCGTGAAGGACACTGCAGCTGTGACATCACCCCAGCCCTTCACAATGACCCCAAGGCCCCTATGGATGGGTGGAGCCTTTGGCGGCTAGCAGGTTCAGAGGATCCAGCACAGGCGGAGAGCTCCAGCCACCTGGCAGGCCTGCTGGGCTGCCTGCAGGAGCTGTCCCTGTGGCCAGCCCGCCAGCCCCCTTGCCCTCCCTTCTCATTCTCCAGTCTGCATTGTGTCACACACCCTCATCATTCATGAAAAAGCCAGCCAAAGCATCCCAAGCATGATTCCCCTCTGATAGTTGCCATGGCGACCTTGGGATGTAGCCAACCCCCCACAGTCACCATGGCAACAGAGAAGCCCAAAAGCATTCGGGGACTTGTGGGTCAAGCTTGTGTGGAAAGACAACACGAGGTGCTCAGGCAGTAAACAAAAACCCATTCATTCCCTGGCAACTGGGGAAGGAGCAGGAGGTACAGGGTCAGCTTTTGGTGGGATACACACCCACCTCTTCTATTTCAAATCAAAGATAGGCACAGAACAGGAGACATCAAGGAAGTCACACAAAGGAGAGTGCGGAGGGCAGGCATAACAAGACAGTGGGTGACCTCCACTGTCCCCTCCCCCACAGTCTGGGACCTTCAGGAACCATGTCTGTACCCTGTGATCCCACCAATCCGGAAAGCCATCAGCGAGAGGCAAGGCATTGACTCTGGCAATAGCCACCCGGCACAGTGGTGACATCACTGGTCACTCGCAGGGGCAAAAGCAGTAGGCAGAGCAGGGCAGGGGCAGCGCCAGGAGGCTCAGGTGTGGCAGCATACGTCCTGACACAGCACCCATTGGGGACCTGAGCTGGCCTGGAGCCGGTGAGGGTGATCTAATGGTGATAAGAGATCACATGAGGATCTGGGCAAAGTCAGTCTCAGCTCACCCCCAGCTGGGTCACAGTGGCACTAGAGAGGCCCTGGGCCTCCGCCACTCCATCGGGAACTCTGGGGAGCCAGGCGCCTAGGAGCCCCGGAGCCCTGAGAAAGTTTTCCATGTTGAGGAGGGAGGAGGGGTTGGGCAGCTCTTCCAACTTGCAACCCCAGCGTCAGTGACATAGCTATGTGGTGAGTCACAGGCTGTTTACAGAGCCGGCTCACATTCCCACACAAGGACACCCCTCCCACCCGCGTGCTCACGGGCCCCAGGGGCCACTGCCAGCGGAAAAGGAAGGTGCCAGGGAAGAAGGGGAACTCAGCTCAGACCCACGGGTGCCGAGATGGGCAGGCCAGGGCCAGAATGCTTTCCACTCCCACGGTGATGGCGCTGTGACACCCAGGTGGCCAGGATGTGCATGGGGCAAGGAGCTCGCCCCCAGGTGACCCTAAGAGAGTCAACTGACCACTGGATGGAGGCCACCTGGCCAGCAGGAAGGGCCCTTTCCTGGCTCCCTGTCTGTGCAGTCACTTCATGGGTTTCTGCTGGGGTCTGAGTTCAGGGACCCCTCCTCAGTCCTCAGCTGGCTTAAAGATGACACATGAAAGCAAGGAGCCACAGACAGACGTCAACCCCTCCCAATGTTCAGGGTCCCTTCCGCAGAAAAAAAGGATGGGAGAAAAGGCTTCAGAGACAGCAAGTGATACTGGCTGACAAGGCCCCACTCAGGAGGCCCCTGGGTGCCCACTGATACTGAGCTAATGTGTTTACCCCAGCCTACCCTGCCCCAGCTAGGGTCTGCTCCTGGACCCCTTGTCTGTCAAGATAACTCAGACTCCATCCCGCATGGCCAACACTGTGGAAGTCTGTCCAGATGAAAGGTGAGGCCCGCGTTGGCCCTGGGTCAGAGGTGTGCCCTTCTGCCTGGTGCCAACAATCATGGGGGGAGGGATCCAGGGGACAGATTTTTAGTAACTCAGTGTGTAGCTAGGATGGCACCTCTGCCCCAAGTACACCAAGCACATGGGTACAGTTGCAATCTACTCATCAAAGGTCAAGCTAGGCCTGTCATACCTGGGAGGCCATGGCTGGAGGCTTACAAATTCAAGGCCAGCCTGGGCTAAGGAGTGTGTTCAAGGTCAGCTTGGACAACTTTAGTGAGACATAATAAAAAATATGTCTCAAAATACAAAGCAGGGAGAGGGCTGCGATACAGCGGCTCAGCGGCAGAGTGTGTCCCTAGCATACGTATCCATCCCAGAACCATTTAAAAAAATCAAAGGGGGGCTGGAGAGATGGCTCAGAGGTTAGGAGCACTGACTATTCTTCCAAAGGTCCTGAGTTCAATTCCCAGCAACCACATGGTGGCTCACAGCCATCTGTAATGAGATCTGGTGCAGGTGTAGATGCAGGCAGAAGAATGTATACATAATGAATAAATAAATATATTTTTAAAAAAATTAAGGAATGTGCAAGGGATCCAAAGAGGAATGTGTTGTCTGGGGGTTTCTGTGGTGCTGGGGACGGGCCCTAGGACTTGGAGCACCAGAGAGCCCTACATTTGCGACAGAAATCTGTTAAGACAAATGTGATTTCAAAACATTGAGCCGCGTGGTAGCTCAGTCTGTCATCACAGAGCTTGGGACTCAGGCAAAAGACTCGCTGCAAGTTCAAAGCCAGCCCCGACTACATGGGGGAGATCCGGTCTCAATAAGAATATAGTAACATTATGCTATATTAGATTAATAGAAAATAGAATCATATTATTGTCATTATTATTATCATCATTATCATTAGTATTAAAGCAGGCACATCTGTCGTCACAGCACCAGGGAGGTCAGAGGCAGGATGATTAGGAGTTCAAGGTCAGCCTTGGCCTGACTGCGCTACTAGAGACCCTGACTCTAAACAAAAACAAGTCAACTATTCTTTTCTTCCCCCCAGAAACAGGGTTTCTCTGTGTTGCCCTGGCTGTCCCAGAACTTGCTCTGTAGACCAGGCTGGCCTCAAACTTAGAGATCCACCTGCCTCTCCTCCCAAGTGCTGGGACTGAAGGCGTGTGCTACCCATGCCCAGCAAGTCAACTACTCTAGATGGCTGCCGTAAGCCATGAACTCTCGGGGGAGCTGAGGCCTCCCTGCCGAGCCTGGGGTTAGAGATGTAACCACAGTTCACATAGCACAGGACAACAGGCTAAGCCACAGGAACCCCCAGAAAAGCTGCTTTACCAGCTCCTGTTGTTCCACCAACGAGTAATTTCCTGTTGCCTTTTGCAACTTGAAAAAGCCACCAAGAGATTTCACAGTAGGAGTCAAGACAGGGGTCCTGGGTGGCAGCTCTAAGTCACCAATCCAAGCTGGTTGCATCTAGCCAAGAAGATCTGCCCCAGCTCCTGATAAACACAGCCAGGAAGCAGGTACAGGGTGGCTGGCCCTTCTGTTTCAGGAAGAACTGGGGTAGAAGAGAGAGAGGGAGAAGGAAAACCAGGCACAGCACCTCCCTTCCCAGTAGCTGTCCCTCGACCCCCACTGCCCTGAGTGCACTATTGGGGGACATTTACAGCCTCAGGCCTCTCTCCCTGCATGCCATCCTGGTAGTCCCAGCATACAAGAAGAACCATGTCCAGGTCCCAAAAAGAATCAGCTGGGGAGCCAAGGGGACCTTGCTACCAGGCCTACGATGGACCAAAGAAGAAGGTCCCACAGTCCCAAAGGGTCTCCATGTTCTCCGAGGAAATATGTAACCTGGGTCACCCATCTCACTCTCTACTGCAACTGTGACGCCAACCTGAGGGTTCTGGAGGACAGCCCCTGGTCCCCAGGGTGACGGCAACTGCAGCTCCCTGGCCCTGGCTCCTGTAGCCCCAATCCAGCTGACAAGGATGTGTGCTCTTCAGGTTCCTGGTCTTCCAAAATGGGGAAAAAGGGTCCAACGTGAGATGAGGATGAGAGAGCCATTCTGTCCAAGGGAACAGGTCTGAGTTTCAGACAGCAAGTGGCACCCTGAATGCTGAGAGCCACAGAACCCGAGGCCACTAAGGATGTGGCCATCTCTGCTTGGGAGCCTCTCACAGGACACAGAGTCAAGTACCCTTTCCAGGACCCTGAGGGTACATGGGTCAGACACATCAGCAGTCCACAGTGGGTACATGCTGATGAACCACACCACAGCTGGTCAAGTGAGCCCTGGCCGCTGCAGACCACTAAGATTTCACTGTGCTGTCCTCCCACAGCACGTGGCTGGGCGCCTCCGCCCTGCTCAGGCTGGCTGGCTAGCCGCCCTCCCATAAGCCACAACTGTCTGCCTGGCCTAGAGGACGTCTGGTCACCTTGCATTTGCAATCTCAGGAAGCTGTGTCATCCCAGTTACATGCAGAGGTGACTCAAGCAGCTGTGAGGCTGACAGCGGCTGCCCTCCTGCCCAGACCTCCCCTCCCTGACTGACTGAATGGTCCTCTCTGTTCACGTGAGGGGTCTGTCCTATCCCTGGTCCTGGGCCTTCAGCTACCTTCTCACCTCCATGTCTCACTGGGGACGTCCTCTGGAAACAGCTAAGCTCAGATTTGTGTGTGCGCTGCCTTTTCTCAGATTGTTTACCTTGTGTTTTGGGAGTTTTGCTTTTGTTTTGAGACAGGGTTTCTCTGTGTGGTCCTGTCTGTCCTGGAACTCACTCTGTAGCCTAGGCTGGTCTTGAACTCAAAGATCTGCCTGCCTCTACCTCCCAGGGCTGGGATTAAAGGAGTACACCACCACTGACCACGTGGTTTTTTTGTTTTGTTTTAACTTTTAGAAGTTACATTCATTTGCTGGACGTGGTGATACAGACCTTTCATACCAGCATATGGTGGGCACCAGAGGCAGGTTGGTCTCTAGTTTCTATAAGGAGAGAGAGAGAGAGAGAGAGAGAGAGAGAGAGTGTGTGTGTGTGTGTGCCTGTGTGTGTACTTGCCAAAGTGGGTGAGAAGATCAGAGGACAGTGTGTGGGGCTCAGTTCTTCCCTTTCATGATGTAGGTCTTGAGGTTTTGAACTCAGGTCATCAGGCTTGATGGCAAGCACCTTTACCCCGAGCCATCTCATTGGCCATAGCTCACTTTTTTGAAGCAGGGTCTCTCAGTGGCCTGGACCTAACCACATAGGTTAGGCTAGCTGACCAAAGAGCCTCAGTGATCCTCCTGTCTCTGCCTCACCAACAGCGGGATAAGAGAGCACGCTACCACATCTAACATCTTTATGTGGGCTCAGGCAAGCAGATCATTGACTGAGTTATCTCTCCATGTAGCCCAGGCTAGCCTGGAACTGACCTTCTCCTGCCTCAGCCTCCCAAGTGCTAGAATTGCAGACCCAGCTCTTGACCTACCCAGCCTTCAACATGATCCAGCTTCTCTCTGGGCCCTAGCCTTGATCCCAATTCTGACTTCAGTGTCTCAAATTCAGAGCTACAAGTAGCAGAGGTCTTGGGGTTCCCCTCTGAGCTTCCCGATCTGGGCTTCCTTCTCTGGCTGATGAGCGCTCCTGGCTATGGTGGACATGGGGTCTCCGGACCACCCTCAACTGCCACTTGTTTCAGAAAGCCCTCCTAACTGCACTCTTTGGGGAGTCAGCATTTTCCCTGGACTTAGACCTTGCTCTAGAATTTTCTTTCAGCAGCTTCCATGCTCAATGAGCTTGTGCCAAGGAGAGAACTTGTGTTGTTGACACCGGCTCCCTCAGGGTATCAAGGCACTATAAAGCGTCTGTTCTACAGACAGAAGCAGGGACTCAGACAGGAAAGGAAGCCTAGGAGTGGGTGGGTGCCCTCCTCTACCATACCAGACGGCCCAAGTTAGAGCTGGCAGGTGTGTCACAGGACATGATAGCCCCTAGCCTCTAACCCTGACCTCTGACCTCAGGCCAGGTCATCAAGCCTGGGATACTACAAGCACTCGCTGTAGTATGCCCCTCACACCAGGTAGCATGCTGTATGGCCCGGGACTCAGGTCTACCTCTGTGAAAGTGTACGGATTTTTCAGATAACACTTTGTTTCCTGAAACTGCAGGAAAGAGGAAACAGAACGCATGTGTGACTTATAAAAAGCAAAAGTAAATATGAGTGACCAGGCATCTTCCCGGAGGAGCAGGGGACAGGGAGGGTGGGGCGGGGGAATGAGTCACTGTTTATAGCTCCAGAGATCGGCCACACAGAGAATTCTCCCAGCTGGCCTGATTTCCATTTCCCGTGTGGACTAGACCTGAGATCCAAAAAGTCCACTCCAAGAAACCTTTAGACTCAGAACAGCCGGGGCAGAAACAGACACAACTTCTTGGTCTAGACTGAGAGAAGAAAGAGTTGCCGGAGACTGTAAACAAACCATGGGCTGGCAGAGCCCGGGAATGAACGCTGAGGTTCCCTGAGCCAGAACAACCAGAAAAGACTCACCAGAAGCCTTGAGGGTGCTAGAGAAAGGATTAGGACACAGAAAGAGCTGACTCTCAGAGAAACACAGCTTCTCAGGACCCTCTGCCCAACTCCCATTTTTGGCAACTACCTGAAAGTACAGAGCCCTGAACTTGGAACCTGGCCTTGCAAGCCCAGCTCTGTTCAAGAACAAGAGGGGAACACACTCCACTGAAGTCTGGCTTGGCTTCTTGTTTGCTTGTTTGTTTGTATTGTTTTTTTTCCTCTAATAAATTTTGAAATCACAAGAAGCTTAGTTTTAAGTTATAACATTAGACTTCCTTTAACAAGGCCAAACGCAAGACATTTCTCCTGTTGATTTGTCTAAGGAGAAAGGAAGGTTTTGTCAGTGCTGTCCACAGGGACACAGGCTACAGGCATGTCCTGCCTCTCTACAGCTTTCTGGACTCCATCCACATGCTTACATCCGTACCTTTTTGTTTTGGTTTGGTGTCTCACTACTTAGCTGTCTCACTACTTAGCTGAGGCTGGTCTTGAATTATCCATGTAATCTGGGCTGACCTCAAACTCAAGCTCTTCCTGCACTAGACTCCCAAATGCTGGGGTTATAGGCATGTGCCACCATAACACAACGGCTTTAGATAACACCTTTTAAAGAGGCTCCCTGGCTATCAAACACCAGACTTGAAAATACCAGCTCCAGGCAGCAAAGTACCCATGCGGACTCCACCAGATACCTCAGCAGGGGCAACCCCGGAGGTCCCAGGGCTGATTTTGGTGAATCCACATTAAGGGAAGGGCTGCACCACCTACCAGCTGTGGCATTCACTGGCTTCTGGGGACTGGGTGCACCAGGCAAAAGAAAGGCGACTGCCTATCGGCCAACTAGAGGGTGAACTATTGCAGTGCATCTGTGTTAGCTCTAGGAGCCGTGTGAAAAGGAAGGCACGACACAATTTCACAAAAGAAACAAGAGCACTAAGCTGCCTGGCCTCCCAAATACCACCTGCCTGTGACCGCGGCAAGTTCGGCGACGCTGGATTGGCTGCCACCTCCGGGTATGAGGATGCCACAAGAGAAGTCTCTCTCCAAAAGGGACCTAATCCAAGCACCTAGGTGGCTTTCTCCACCTGTAATTTGCTAGATTTTGCTTCTGATTCCTCCCCGCACACTGTTAACACACCTATCCGCTCACCCTACAAGGGAACCTCACACTTGGGAGTTGGAAGAGACCTTGGTCCCCCGACCACACCTGAAGAAAGTGGCGGAAGCGATAGGCTGGCCAAGACGGTCACCTGCCTCGCTCCCCACCCACAGCTTCCACATCCGGCACCGCTGGCCGGTCAGCTGATTAGAAAGTGACACCAGTTACACAGGCCCTTGCGGGGTCGCGGCTAGGAGATGGGGGGGGGTCCTACGCCAACGGAAATGGCCAGGTGCGCACGGCTCCAGAGTCCCTCTCTCCCGCACGTGGCTGGTCCCGCTTGGGCCCTGAGCCAGGACCCCGCGTGGCACGTGCTCGAGGCCCAGGCCCGGCCCGCGGCCTTCTCTGTGCGTCTCCCGCAGGTGCGCAAACTCGGGGTCCCCTTACACAGTCCCCGAAGCCCCTCGACTCACCAGGGTCGCGCGCGGGGCCGGGCGCGGCGGCTCCTGGTGGACACGCACTGTCCACGCGCACTCCGGCTCTCGCGCTCCCCGTAGTCGCCGCCTCCGCCTGCGCGCTCCGGGCTCCGCGTTCCGACTCGGCGAAGAACAACAAGTCCCCGCCGCCCGCCGCCCGCCGCCGGCTCCCCAGTACTGACACCGCTTCCGGGATCGCGCGTCGAAGCGCGTCACCGCCCCACCCCCGCCGTGGCCACGCCCCCTGGTGGTCACGCCCCTGTTACTCATGCCCCTTCAAAACCACGCCCTCTCTGGCCGCCCGTCGGCGCCACGCCCCTCGTGGCCACGCCCCTTGCTGCCCAGTCCCTGGCTCCCCCTAGGTCCTTCCACGTGCGGTTGTCTGGAGGCTGAACCGGGCGGCCCTGTCCATCTCCAGCGTACCCGGATTAGGGTCAGCGCTAGCTTCCCAAGGTGGGGAATGGCAGGCGAGCGTGACGCACACCCGGGTGTCTGTGCCCCGCGTTTCCCAGGACTTTTGGCCCGGGCACCATGTCTCTGTGCCGCCCCCGTGAACTGTGCTACCCACTGTGGTCCTGAGGCCACAGCTGCTGGAGCCGCTCGGGCCTTGGCAGAGGGAACGCGGGCCAGCTGATTGTTGACCACGCTCCGGACGTAACGCCGAAGGCTCGTCAAGGTGGCGAAGCGGGCTGGGCGCTGAAGTGGGTCGGTTACAGCACGGAGTCTGCAGGACGCCCCAGCGTCCCCTTCTGACCCACACCCTCCCCTTTTGACTTCTCCGTCTGAGACAGACAGAGACAGGGCCTCACTGTGCAGCTCAGGCTGGCCTGGAACGAAGCTTTTAATTCTTACGTGTGTGTGTGCGCGTGTGCGCCTGTGTGAGCGCGCGGTTTGGCGTGCGCTTGCCACCGCGCTCGTGTTAGAGTCCGAGGGCAAACCTTAGGGAGTCGGTTCTTTTCACCGTACGGGTTCCAGAGATCTAACGCAGGGGTCAGGCATGGCAGCAGGAACCTTTAACTCTGAGCCATTCTTAGATGGGAGCCTTCTCTTGCCCCAGAAGGACAGAGCTGGAGGAGGATGGTCCTGAACCCTTGGACGGGAGGCAACACCCAGAATGCAATTTAACGTCCTTCTTTCAGACCTGAGTGATGCCCGGAGCTGAGAACCGGGTGAACGCGATGTTCGCCTCAGCCCTAGCAACAGTGACCACGGCTCTCAAACCCCACACTGCGCCTTCTCAGGACTTTTTGAGGTGAATCTGTGAGGCGCTCTGGAAGAAGGTTGGGAAACAACAGGCGCAAGCACCCGGAAGCCCGTGGCTGTCTGTCTGCTCAGCTCCACAACAGCCCAATACGCTGCAGACATCATGACCTCCTGTCTGTTCTGGCGCCCAAGTGTTCTGAAGCTGGCCGCTAGGGGGAGCCATCCAGGCCTGTGTGTCAGCTCTGACCTGCAGAAAGCGGCTCTACCAATACACAACAGAAATGACAGCGGCGCCCATCTCGCCAGGATGTTTTCAGAGCTGTGCTCCAAGATCCGAAGGATGCTTCCGGGCACCCTCACCACGCTTCCACGAGCCGTGCACAGACCGACCTGTCCCGCTTGGTCCTCTCTGCGGGACTCTCTCCCAGGGGTCAGGAGGTTTGGGTGCCGTTATCTGACCTCATGAGTCTATTCTCTGGGGGTTTTGTTAGGGTATCTTTTTCTCCTTACTGTCAAGCAAGAGATCCAGAAAAGCCAAATGTGGTGACTCGTACCTTTAATCCCAACATTGGGAATGCAAAGGCAGAGGTGAATCTCTGTGAGTTCAGGGCTAACCTGTTCTACATAGTGAGCTCCAGGACAGCTCCAGAAATGTACAGAGACCCCATTTCTAAAATAAAAGCCAGAGAAATAGGGGCAAGGCAAGCACGAGGACTTGAGTTTGACCCCAGAACCCGAGTTAAAAGGTGACGTGCAGGAGAGATGGCTCAGTGGTTAAGGGCATTTGCTGTTTTTGTGAAGGACGTGGGTTTGGTTCCCAGGACTCACGTGGCAGCTCTTAACTGTAACTCCTATAACTCCAGCTCCAGAGGATCCTGCACCCTTCTCTGGCCTTTGAGGGCACCAGGCACACGTGATTCGAAGACATATGTGAAGGCAAAACACTGTTCACATAAAAAATATTGAAAAACACAGGTGTGGCGGTTGTTATTCCTGCATTGGAGAGGGTCCCCGGGGCTCACCTGACAAGCCACTGAGAGGCCCTGTCAGAAGAAACAGGTGGGCAGCACCTAAGACACAACAGCCAAGCTTTCCCTCAGCATGCCCAAGCATGCGCCTGCCCCTCAGCGTCCCAGCTCTGGTGCGATGCTGAGGCAGGAGGGTGGCGAGTTTGACAAGATTCCCAGTCTCTCGCTCCTGAACGCTGGGCCTCGGGATGGCTGCCCCACCCGACCCAGTTCACCTGGGTTCAGTTGCTGAGTGGCTGTGGAGACCAGTGGCTCGGCTTGGCTTGCCCAGACAAACGCTCCCTTTTATAATGGCTTTTACAGGAGAGGAGGTGTTGGTTACACCCTGATAATCCATCCCTTGCTCTCCTGGGAGGGGTCATGGCCTGGGGCCAGAGCAGGGCTCCCCCCTCGTCCCAGCTGTCCTGGGCTGCTCCTTGGGGCAGTCCACATCCACAGGGAGGTCGGGCACCCTGGGAGGGCTCAGTGCCCTCCCACCCTCCATTCTCCAGGGAGCAGGAGACGGGAAGAACACGGATGCCCCTGGCAAAGCTGGAGAAACAGAGGCAAGCTGAGGCTAGCAACAGCAATCACTAAGCGATAAAGCTGCAGACAGGAATGGGCTGACATTAGCCTAAGGGGAAAGGGTAGCAGTCCCGCCCCGTTGGCCCCTCCGAGTACCCTGTTCCTAGAAGCCTAGACCCCCGGAAACAGAGATTCGATCCATGGAGAGGCCAGACTCCAGGCTATGAGGTCCCCTTAGATTTTGGAGCACGGCCCTCCCGGGGCTGCTGGGGCAGTGTCGGCAGCCCAGGCCTGTGAGAGGGTGGGCGGCACGGCTGATGGGAGTTCATGCTGGTGCAGCCGCAGCCTCCTGCTTGAGTGACCGGTGCAGTGTTGAGGCAGGCTGCCCCACCGTTCAGGGAGGGGGATCACTGAGTGGACAGTGACACTCACCCACAGCCGCACCCTCAGGATGGTGCGCTCTGAGTCCAGCCCCATTCTGAGGAGAGGAGGGGTGGTGAGCTCCCATCCCTGGCACTCCATGAGGGCCGGGGATGGGGGTGATCTATGGGTATTCACAATGGCTTCCCCGGGGAGGGAAGGTGGATTGGCCGCGGCCGGAGCAGATCTTAGGGCAGTACAGAAGGGAGAAGGGGGGCACAGCAGGCCAGAAGGGGATGGGCAGAGTTCAGGTCTCCATAGCTCCTCGGCCTTGTCCAGCTGCGTGGCCTTGGGCACGTGGCCATCCTGTCTGTGCCCATGTCCTCCTCTTTAAGGTGACAATCACTGCGATTTAAGCAGCCAGCAGAGGACAGGGGCTCCCAGAGTGGGGATGTGGCTTAGCTGGAAAAGTGCCCCGCTTGCAGGAAGCCCCAGGTTCCATCACCGGGGCCGCATAAACCTGGTGTGGGAACACACACCCATAATCCCAAAGCTCGGCGGAGGCAGCAGATCGAAAGCACAAGTCCACTGTTGTCTACCTAGTGAGCTGTGGCCAGTCCAGGCTATGAAGAGCAAAACTGCAGAACCTGCCCAGTGTCCCCACTGTCCCTACAACTGCGTCCGTGCTTGTCGGGTAATCAAGTCACAAGTTGAGAGCATTCCTAGTGGAAGTCCTGCGGAGGAGCTGGACACGGTTGGCTCTGTGGGGAGGAGCGTGCTGCTCAAGCAGGAAGACCTGAGTTTGGATCCCCAGTGCTCACAGGAAAAGCCAGGGGTGGCAGGGAATACCTACAACCCCTGTCCCTAGAGATGGGAATTCCTGGGGCTCAGCAGACAGCTGCCTGAACCAGCCACCTCCAGGCTCAGTGAGAGAGCCTGTCCCGGGAAGGAAGTGGGTGGCACTGAGGGATGAGGCCTGGGTTTGACGTGTGTCTGTGTCAGCGCTCCTGGACACACATACACACTCCTGAGACAAGGGCCTCACGTGTCACTGTGCTTACAGCCAGTGTTCTCCATACAGCAGGCCGGTGTCCTGTTGCCCTCTGGCTGATCACAGGTGGGGATCTCCAGAACCTGAGGCAAGAAGGCCTGTTCAGAGGACAATCCCCGCTCGAAGCCATGTCCCTCAGGGTGCAGCCACACACACACACACACACACACACACACACACACACACCCCGTTCACTACCACAGCCTGGAGGCGAGCACCCTACTTAAGACTTGGGTCGGCTTTTTTTCTGTTTGGGTTTTTTGGGGGCTGTTTATTTAACAGTTTAGTGTGTGTATATTTGTGTGTGGTGCATTGTATGTATGTATGTGTATGTATGTGCGCATGTGTGTAACTGCATGTCTGTATGTGTGTGCTGTGTGTGTGGCATGTCGTGTATGTGTGTATGTATGTGTGGTGTGTGTGTGTCTGGAATCAGCTCTTTCTGCCGTGTGGGTCCTGAGGACTGATCTCAGGTCATCAGGTTCGGTGGCGATGGCCTTTATCCTCTGGATCATCTTGCCAGCCTCTGGAGCCCAGCCTGGCCTAGAACTCCAGGTAATCCTCCTGCCTCTGCCTCCTGAGGGGAGCCTATTGCATGGCAGCTTCCTTGGAATTAAGAGGTCCCCAGGAGGCTCATGGAGGTCTGCCGGGTGGCTGGCTGTGCACCCCGCAGGGAGCCCCGGGCTGCAGCTCCCCAGGTGGGCTTTCCAGAGATGGGGCCAGGTGTCACCCTTCACCCCGCTGTAGCTTGCTGTAGCTCGATTAGCTTGCCACACTGGGCTTTGCTGCCATCGTTACCCGGGTCTGTTGTAGGCTGGCCTGGAATTTCCGTGTAGCCAAGGATGACCTTGAACTCTACCTCGGAGTGCTGGTATTACAGGTGTGAACCATCCTGTTTGGCTTGTATGCCAGGCAAACACTCTACATCCCCGGCCCTGTTTCAGTGAAGTCACTTGCTCAGGGCCATGACCTCCTCAGTGGCTGAGGTCAAAGTGCAAGTTCATTCCTACAAGGACCTGTGGCCCAACCCTCTGGAGTCACAAAGGAGGGAGTCACAAAGGAGATGGACTGAAGGTGGTCACGGTGGTCACGATCATGAGGCCACACCCCCACACCTGGGTGTCTCAGCAGCGTCCCTGAAGTGGGTACCTGTCAGTGAGGGACATTTTCGTTACCTCCGTGATGCAGGAAGCCACCAACGCTGGTCCCTCTGCAAAGGGTGAAAGATCTAGAAAGTTCTAGTGTAGTAGATTTCATCCAGGGGTGATTGGGGACTCTGTGAGCAGGTGGTTTTCCCAGCCAGTATCTTTGTCTTTCTCTCTCTCTCTCCCTCCCTCTCTCTCTGTCAGCTGACATGTCGCCTAGGAGAGGCATGAACTTCTGATCCCTTTGCCTCTACCTCGCAAGCTCTGAGTCACACCACACCAGGTTTATGCCGGGCTAGGAATGGAACCCAGGGCCCTGTGCGTGCTAGGCAAACCCTCTACTGTCTGGGCCGTCCCCAGCCCTGGGCCTTTTCCTTGAGACAGCATCCTGCCTCGGCTCCCTGTTTGCTGGGATGAAGGATGTTCTCCAAGGCCCACCATTCCTAACCAGACTCTGGTCAAGCTCCCGTGAAGTCCTCAGCGTGGCTGTGACTTTGGTGCTGCTGGCTGCTCTCTGCACGGTCCAGTTTGGCAGGCACGCCTCCCACGGCCTTCTACTGTTGAAATGTCTGTGCCTTTTGGCTTCCAGAGCCGCATGTTGAGACCCGAACTTCTGTTTGTCCTTGTGGTGTGGCCTTGGAGTTATGAGGAACTGAAAAGGGCTGAACCCAGTGTGATGGCCCAGGCCTGTCATTCCAGAAAGGGGACATGAATTAGGGTTCCCTATGGAAAACATTCCCTATAGAATGTGTGTGGGTATAGGAATGGGGGGTATTAGGATGGCATACATGCCCTTCATATGGGCTTCCAGCAGAAGGTATGGCCCAGATTAGAGGCGGATCTTCACGTAGCAAAGATCTTCCTTAGGAGTGGGCCCTCCCTGGCCAGGAGGTGGTGGCGCACGCCTGTCTTTGATCACAGCACTCAGGAGAAGAGGCGGGAGGATCTCTGGGTTCAAGGCCAGCCTGGTCTATAGAATGAACTCCAGGACAGCCAGGGCTACACAGAGAAACCCTGCCTCAAGACCCTCCCATTAAAAAGTGGGTCATCCCATGTCAAATGATTTCTTTAAGGAAAAAAAAAAATCTGTCAATGATGTGCCCGGTCATTCAGGCTTTAAGTCATTCTGGATGTAGTCAAGTTGAGGACCAAGTATAACTATCACAGGACCTGAATCCGGGGACAGCCTGGGCTACACAATGAGACCCTGTCTCACAGCAGAGATGAGGTGGCTGGTGAGATGGTTCCGCAAGTTAACGTGCTTGCTACGCACACCCGGCAAGCCGGGAACACGCACAGAGCTAGATGGGATGGCGCGCAGCCTCTTTGTTTTTGATTTTGGAGACAGGGTTTCTTTATGTAGCCCTGGCTGTCCTGGACTGGAATGGTAGACCAGGCTGGTCTCGAACTCACAGAAGCCCGCCTGCCTCTGCCTCCAGACCTCCAGAGCACTGGGACTACAGGCGTGTCTTTAATCCCACTGTCTGGCAAGACAAATCTTTTTTTTTTTAAGGGGGATGAAGATGAAGCCTGAGGAAGGACACTGAAGTTGACTCTCTGGCCTCTGCATTCACCTGCACACACACATGCACCACCTGCACACACACAAGAACGTGCGCACACTTGTGCATGTACACACAAATACACACACACACACACATGCATGCACGCACCTGCACACATGAACATTTGCACACACATACACACAAAAATCCAAGACGGGTGTGGAGAAACGGCTCAGCAGTGAAGAGCGCTCGCAGGAGCCCCGGGGTCTTACAACTGTCTGTGACTCCCGTTCCAGAAGATCTGGTGGTCTCTCCAGGCCTCTGAGAGCACCAGGCACACACACGGCCAAACACTCCTGCAGAAAATAAAAAATAAATCTTAAAAAAAAAGGATCAGAAAGGGAGCCCAAGGCTGGAGGTGGTGAGCTGGGGTAAATGCGAGGTCAGGTAGGACCTAAGGCCTCCCAGCCCCAGTACGGCTTCCCCCTCACCCCAACCCCACGCCCAACCTGTCACACATTGGCTGTCACTCCTGGAGGCCCCGCTCTCCCTGTCTTAGCTGTTCTCTCCCGGGCATTTGGGATCCAGGGCTGACAAACCAGTGCATGAGGGTCTCTAGAGGTCAGAGGCCTGCATGCTACCAGCATCGACAAACGCTTCCTGTCCCACTGTCCCGCCCCGTGACCATGACAGGGACTCATTTCCTCGTGAGCTGCCTGGGCTATTTTCAGACAATTGTTGAAAAGTGGGTCTCAGTTCCCCTCCAGGCCTGCCTCCCCGGGGCTTCTGCTCCCCAGCCAGGGTTTGCTTAGTGCTAGAGGCTGGCTGCCCAGTGGGTCTCAGGTGCCAAGTGCAGAGGCTGCTGGGTCATGGCTTCCTGGTCCTGCTCCTGGTCCTAGGGATGGAAGCTAGGATTTTGCATATTCTAGGCAGGTTCTCTACCACTGAGCCACACCCAGCCCCTCACTGGGGGACTCTAGGCAGGAGCTCTACCACTGAGCCACACCCCAGCCCCTCACTGGGGGATTCTAGGCAGGTGCTCTACCACTGAGCCACACTCCAGCCTCTCACTGGGGGATTCTAGGCAGGAGCTCTACCACTGAGCCACACCCCAGCCCCTCACTGGGGGATTCTAGGCAAATGCTCTACCACTGAGCCACACCCAGCCCCTCACTGGGGGATTCTAGGCAGGAGCTCTAGCACTGAGCCACACCCAGCCTCCTCTACTTTTAAAATCATGAAAAACTTTTGAAATCATGAGAAACAAATACTTTGAAAAACGTTAATCCCGAGGCCACGACAAATACTTTACTGACTGAGCCCTTAGATTTTTGAGACAAGGCATTGCTATGTAGCCCAGGCTGGGCCAGAACTCAAGATCTTCCCTTCTCAGGCCCCTTAGTGCTGAGATGACAGGGTAGACCACCATGCCTGGCTTGTGGGCCTCAAGAAGCTGCGGCTGCTGCTGCAACTTTACAGCAGGGAAGTTAATTAGCCCTCTGTTAGAACATTCTTCCACAGAGGAAATCCTGAACATTTCCTTGGATGACAGAAAGGTACCAAGCTGTTCTATTGGGGGACACAGACATGATCCTGGCATAGAGCTCTGATACCCAGTCAGTGCGAGGCTTCCTAGACAGAGAAGCAGAGTCTAAATTTAGTGGGCAGAGAGGCTGGGGGAAGGGCAGCATGTCCAGGGCATCCAGGGCACAACTCCAGGGCTTACCACTATCAAGCTTCTCCCTGGGCCTCTCAGCAGCAGCCTGAGTGTCCATTTGACAGGTAAGTAAACTGAGGCCAGAGATGAAACTTGTCCAGTACTACACAGCTGGTAACTGGTACACCCCACCTCTACACCTGGCATCCTTTGTCAGCACACTGCGTGAGCCCCCAAGAGCCAGGCTCTCTCCTGGGTAGGTCAGTGACGCTGAGCACAGCCATGTGGAGACCAAAGGGGAGCCAGCTCCAGGCAGCCTCCAGGTATTCCAGCTGCCATCCTGGCCCCCGATGTCACCTGTTGCAAGTAACTGGATGCCTAACTGTGTTAGAATTCTTTGTAGGAACAGGATGGAAAGAATGAATCTATATATCTACTCTATACCTGCATATCTACCCTATACCTGTATATCTACCCTATACCTGCATATCTACCCTATACCTGTATATCTACCGTATACCTGTATATCTACTTTCTACCTGTCTATCTGTGCCTTTCTATATATCTGTCTATAGACATAAAGGGATTGTTAGAGTGGCTTACGGTTTGTGGTCCAGCTGGTCCAACAATGGCTGTCTACAAACAGAAGGTCTAAGAACCCTGTAATTGTTCAGCCCACGAGAATGGACACCTCAGTTGGTCTTCAGCATACACTGGACTATCAAAGAAGAAGACTCCAATCCAGTGAAGGGACGGGCTTGCCAGGGAGAGCGAAAACAAGCAAAGAGTGAAAGCCTCAGCCAGGCGTGGTGCCCCATGCCTGCAATCCCAGTACTCAGGGAAGTAGAGGCAAGAGAGTTCAAGGTCAGCCTACAAACAGAGTGTAGGATAGCCAAGGATACACAGAGAAACCCTATCTCAAAAACAACAACAACAACAACAAAAAAGTGAAAGCCTCCTTCTTCCACGTCCTTGCGTAGACTGCCTGTAGGAGCTGTGGCCCAGATGAAAAGTGAATCTTCCCGCCTCAGACGATCTGGATTAAGCCAGGGGGTGGTGGTGCACGCCTTTAGTTCTAACACTCAGGGGGCAGAGGCAGGAGAATCTCTGAATTTGAGGCCAGCCTGCTCTACAGAGTGAGTTTACCTGTAACAACAAAAGTTACAAACACACACACACATATATTTATATATTATTTATATATTTATATATTTATACATATACCCCATCCATCTGGGTGTGTGGGGTACCTCTGGTGCTGGAGTTATAGGTGATTGAGAGCCACCTGATGTAGGCTCTGGGGATTGTTCCTTGAAAGAGCAGCATGTGCATTTGGGCACTAAGCCCACTCCAGCCCCACTGTCCTGTTTTTCCTATGTGTATGGGCATTTTGCCTGCATGTATGTCTGTGCAATATGTTCATGCCTGGTGCTTGTTTTGGCTACAACAGGGTGTTGGATTTCCTAAACTAGAGTTACAGACAGTTGTGAGCAGCCATGTGGGTGCTGAAAATCAAACCCAGGTCCTCTAGAGGAGAGGCCAATGATCTTACCCACTGAGCCATCCCTCCAGCCCCAGAAGAGTTTTCTTTCTTTCTTTCTTTCTTTCTTTCTTTCTTTCTTTCTTTCTTTCTTTCTTTCTTTCTTTCTTTCTTTCTTTCTTTCTTTCTTTCCTTCCTTCCTTCCTTCCTTCCTTCCTTCCTTTCTTTCTTTCCTTCTTTTCTCTCTCTCTCTCTCTCTCTCTCTCCTTCTCTCCTTCTCTCCCACCTCCCCTCCCTCCCTTCTTCCTTCTTGGGTTTTCAAGATAGGGTTTCACTGTGTAGCCATAGCTGTCCTGGAACTCTCTCAGTAGACCAGGCTGGCCTCAAATTCACAGAGATCCTCCTGCCTCTGCCTCTCGAGTGCTGGGATTAAAGGCATGTGCCACCACTGCCCTGCCCAGAAGACAGGTTTTTTAGAGTCAATTCTTCCCTACTGTGTAGGTCCTGGGATCAAATCTGATCATCCTTAGTGGCCAGCACTTTCATTCACTGAACCATCTCCCTAGCCCCTCCAAATTGTCTCACTGGTTGGCTTAGAACTCGCTATGTAGACCAGGGTGGCTTCAAACTCAGATTAGCCTGCCTTTGGCTTCTGGGTGCTAGGATTAAAGACAAGCCTTGGCATCCCCAGCTCTCTTGCTACTTTCACCCAGATCCTGAGATGTTAACTCTGGTCCTCATGTTTGCCCTGTAGGTTTTTACTGGCTGAGCCATCTCCTCAGCGCTGAGGTTTAGGTTTAAATGGAGGCCAGAGGTGTGTGTAGCTTAGTGGTCCTGATCAAAGCTCAGTCCCTGCCCATCACTGACTCCTCATTTTCTCAGCTCGCTTCTTCTGCTATATGCTGTCAGAACTGCCCGAGATCTACTTCTTGGAAGACAAAATCTCCCTCTGGCTGGCACTAGGTTCCAGACTTCTTTTTTTTTTTTTTCTTCTTCTCCTGGCAAAAGATTCCCAGGAGAGCGCCAACTTCTTGAGGCCCATTGCCTCAGTCTGATAGTCAGAGGAGGGCCAGACTCTGTAACGTGGCTTCATTCCATTGCTTTTGGCTAAGATCAAGTGTAGTAGCTGTTCCTATCAGTTTAAAATTCCTCCATTCAGCCTAGTGTGGTGGACCCAAGACTCCAATCCCAGCACTCGGGAGACAGAGGCAGGAGGATCTGTGAATTCGAGGCTAGCCTGGTCTACAGTTTGAGCTCCAGAACAGCCATGCTGCACAGAGGAACCCTGTCTTGAAAAGCCAACCAACCAAGCAACCAGCCTGCATTCCTGGCGGGTGATGTCACGGGTCACAGGGGAGAGGGTGGGTTTGCATGGGCAGAGGTGTACCAGCTTGCCCCAGGTCCTTGGAGAGGAAGTCGGCCGCGTAGCAAGGAAGGGGAGGCCAGGAGGGAGAGCTGATTAGAGGACAGCAGCGGTCCTGACAGAGGAGGTTAGCTTCCCTTTCAGGATGACGCCCAGGCCCCCAGCGAGATGCTGGGCAGGTAGGTCCGGACATCCTGGCTTCCTTCCCCTTCCTCAAGGCTCCCCACTGCTCGTGTGTCTGAATGGACGCTGGGGTGTACCTGCTCTTTCCACGCCAGAGCTTTCAAGGTGCTCTGGCCCTGCTATGAGGGCATCTGATGGGGCCTGTCTTGGCATTCCACATGGAACTGCCCATGATGAGGACTCCTGGCAGGGATGGGAGGAAAGGAAGGCTTTGCGGCCCCGAAGCTGGTATCACGGGGAGGGCTCGTCCCTGTAAGTGACGCGGGCTGAGCTGAGCTGCGGACACTAGGCTGACGCAGGCAGCCAGAGCTCTGGGGACGCTGTCCGTCACCAGCCCCAGCAGTATGGGGCTCAGGCTGGCAGACGGGGACAGCTGCTTCCTGCCCCTGGGACAGTTAGACCGCAGCAGCTGCAGGGCTGCTCAGCACTGTTTCCCAGCACCCCACCTTAGTTCTGGGGCCTCTCTGTCCAGCCTCTCTCCCAGGTCCTCAGCAGGACTCAGGCTGAGCTGGGCCCCACTGACACTGTGTTAGGAAACAGACTTTTCTTCATTTGTTTGTTTGTTTGTTTTTGTTTTTGTTTTTAGCCAGAGCCTCTCTATGCGGCTCCAGCTGTCCTGGAACTCACTAGACCATTCTGACCTCGAGCTCACAGACATCCAACTGCCTCTGCCACCTGAGTGCTAGGATTAAAAGTGTGTACTACCACACTGGCTCATCTTTTTTTTGTAAGCTAAATTTTATTTATTGTTTGTGTGTGTGGTGTGACTGACGCATGAGCATGCACACCACAGCACACACGTGTAGGTCAGAGGACAACTTTGTAGAGCTGGTTCTCTCTTTCCATTTTCACGTGTGTCTGGGGATTAAACCAGGGTCACTAGGCTTGCTGTGCAAGCTCTTTCACCTACTGAGCCACCTTGCTGGCCTTGACCTTTGAGTGTTATTGCAGCCTTGGGGTCACAGTAAGAAAGTCCCAAACTGCAGGCATTGGCAGGTACCGGGAGGCATGTTCTTGGTGCAGAAGACCAGGCCTCCGCCTGGAGCTCCCACTGTGCCAGGGTGCTCACACTCATCCTTCACTCCATTCACCAAGGAGGCTGGCCATCATGTGGACACTAGTAAGCCTGCCTGGTCTCAGGCTCCCAATCCTAATTCTACCTCCTTGGAATTTCTTATTCATTTATTTTACATGAGTGTTCTATTTGCATGTACATCTGCATGCCAGAAGAGGGCACCAGATCTCATGGTTGTGAGCCACCATGTGGGTGCTGGGAATTGAACTCAGGACCTCTGGAAGAGCAGACAGTGCTCTTAACCTCTGAACCATCTCTCCAGCCATGGGATTTCTATGTATCTATGTATATGTGTATATAGATACATACTCTCAGGCATGTACATATATACATATACAAACATATATATGTATACATACATGTACACACACACAAAGTCTCAGGGCCATGCTGATCCCAAAGAAAGGTCTGGAATTTTCTCATTGTCCCAGCAGCTGGGCAGCCCGCCCAAGTACTCCTCATTAGGAAGAACACAGATCTTGGGTCTTCCGCGGAGGTTGGGAGACTGACAACTGCTATCCTGAGGGAGACATTGGGCTCTGTGCGGAGGCAGGTGTCCAAATGAGGTCAGATCTAGAGGCCATTGTAGGAGGCCTTCAGCGCAAAAGTAGCTTTTATTCCCGCGATGTAATTATCACCTTCTTGGAGGCTTACTGTCTCCGTCTGCTAACCTAGGCCTAGTCCTGGAAGCTTCTAGCCTCTGTACAATTTAATCTAGGCCTAGAATGTTTTCAGCCTCTGAGACTTACTGCTGAATAAGCGCACCCTTTCTAGTTCTTTCTGGACTCTGGCTGGCTGGCTCAACTCAGCTGTTCCTGCTCAACTCATCTCCAAGCTGACTGATTCAAACTGGCTTCTCTTAGATTCTGACTGAGCTGCTCTGCTTGGCCTCAAACTAACTCTAGCAATCTGTTCTAATCTTCTGGCTCTTTCTCCTCTGGCTTGTTCTGACTCTGAATTCCACGAACCGAACTGTTGTGAACTCAGCTCCTCTGCACTGCCTTTTAACTCACTGATTCAACAGAACTGACTGAATAGCACTGACTAGAACTCAGAGGTCTGCAAGTCTCTGTCTCCTGAGTGCTGGGATTAAAAACATGTAACAACAGTCCTGGACCTAAGCTTTTTTTTTTAACTGAAACTTGTTGGTATACTTAAAAAAAAAAAAAACAAAAAAAAAAACAAAAAAAAAACCTCTTTTATTTCTGTTTCTTTTATCTTTTTCTTCCTACTCCACCCCAATCCCTTCCAACACCCCAACACCAGGTGGGAGAAAGAAAGGGCTAGTGAGAGAGGGGACGGAGTTCTCTTAGATGCTTCCTGCTGGTTAGGGTCGTTGGGTTCCTTGGAGCTAGTCCAATCCTTGTTTCAGGAGATCTCCAACTTCCTGTCTCACAACAGCAACCAGGAGAAGCAGCAAAGAGGAAGCAGGAGCAGCATTGTTCTTTCTCGGATCCACACTCTCTGGGCTCTGGCATTTATTCTCTCTCCAGAGTCCTCAGAGTGAAACTATCTGCAGCTGGCAAAGACCTCCTCTCAGAGCGCAAATGAGGCAAATAGACTCCTGCTGTGGCCATGTGAATCAGCCCACAGCCCACACCTGGGACTCAACTGTTTCTATCCACAACAGAACCGTTCTCTATACCAGGCTAGCCTAGAACTCAACCGTTGGCCTCTATCTCCTGGGATTAAATGTGTGTGCATTCCAGCCGGATCACACTGACCTGGAAGGTCTTTGGGTGTGATCTCTTGCCAGATCAGCCACGTTCTGAATTAAAATTCATTTACACTTCAGCATCCCTGACTTCAGCTCCCTGACTTTTTTTCTGACCTTTTAAAAAGATTAAGTGTAGTGACCCCCACACCATTTATTTTTATTTTTAATGTTCATTGATGTTTTGCCTGCATGTATGTCTGTGTGAGGGTGTCAGATCCCCTAGAACAGGAGCTACAGACAGTTAATGAACGGTCATGTGGCTTCTGGGAATTGAACCTGGGTCCTCTGGAAGAGCAGCCAGTACTCTCAACCACTTAGCCATCTCTCCATCCCCAGAGTTTTCCTTTTTTTGTTTTCCTCGAGATAGGGTTTCTCTGTGGGTAGCCTTGGCTTTGTAAACCAGGCTGGCCTCGAACTCGCAGAGATACGCCTGCCTCTACCTCTCTGGGATTAAAGCCTTGCACCACCACTGCCGGGCGGATTCTGACTTCTTGAGCAAGGATCAGCCTCATCTCCAAAAAAAGAAATAGTTTACGCGCAGCAACCAGAACTTTCAGACAGGCGGGGACTGTCCAAACAGCCTCCTGCCACCAGGGGGCGGGGCAAGCACTGAGCGCGCTCTGTGGGCCTCTCTTGTCTCTTCCTCGCTTTAGGGTCTATTTTACTTCCGGTTATGTGGGCACTCAGCTCTGGGAGCGAGCGCCGATCAGTTTCCACTTCCGGGGCATCCGTGCTGTGGGCTGCGGGGTGATGCTCCGGAGGCAGGAGGTCCTTGCCCCGAAGTGAGCTCGGCTCCTTGCGGTGACGTCCGTCTCCGCGATCGGCCTCGTGTGCGCTGCACTTGGCCTCGTTCCGTGACCCCAGCGGGCGGCCCTGGGCACTGAGCCCAGCGGCCACGGTGCGAGGGATGAATGACTGAGCGAGCGAGTGAATCCCGCCGCCTCCTCCCAGGTGACGGCGCTTCGTCGAGGGGCGCCAGGGCCGCGGGCAGGATGAATCGAGCCAAGCCCGCCACCGTCCGGAGACCCAGCGCGGCCGCCAAGCCCTCGGGTGCGTCCCCGCGCGCGGCGCTGGCGGGACTCAGTGAAGCGGGAGTTCCTGTGGGACACAGTTAACTTGACAGTACTGAAGGGCATAGTCCTCCAACACAGCAGTCCTTCAGGACATAATCACCCAACCCGGGGCTCCTGAAGGACAAGGCCAGCCATGCCCTGTTGAACATCTGGAAAGGACAGAGTACCTGGGTCAGAACCACAGACCCTGAGGCCGGATGGTCTAGCCGGGGTCCTGACCTTGCTCCTTGCTAACTGGGGGATGCTGGGCACATTACCTAACCTCAGGGTCTGTTTGTAAACTGAAGGCCATAGTCCTTTTGAAGAAACTCATTGAGGATTAAATAGACTAGTACTTGTGAGTTAGAGACGGTGTCCTTTTTATTCAGCCATCACTGTCTCTGTCAGGGTCTTGTTGAATAACCTCAGGCTGCACTGTATTCTCTCAGGGTCTAGTTTATCCACTCCGAGGGTGGCTGTCACAGATGTGGGTGTTCTTTTCCTCTGCAGGGCATCCACCCCCTGGGGACTTCATCGCCCTGGGGTCCAAGGGTCAGGCCAGTGAATCCAAGACAGCGTCTACCCTGCTGAAGCCAGCTCCTGGGCTGCCTTCAGAGCGCAAGAGAGATGCTTCAGCTTCTCTGTCTGGGGCCTCCTCGCTGACTGGCCTCACCAAGCGCCCCAAACTGTCTTCCACTCCCCCACTGAGCGCCCTGGGACGCCTGGCTGAGGCCGCGGTTGCAGAAAAACGAGCCATTTCCCCCTCGATCAAAGAACCGTCTGTGGTGCCCATCGAAGGTAAGGTCAACCTGCTGAGTTCCCCAGAGCGCTTCCCTCATTCCCTCCATCCCCTGCGCCCGTTGGGGCCACTTCCAGTCTGGTAGCACAGCAGGGTCTTCGGCACCAGTGGGTATGAGGAGCTCTTGGCTCCCTGTGGGCTTGCCTCCTGACATTGTCCCCGCACTGCGCCAGGCTCATCATTCTATCGCTTACTTGGCATGTCTGCGGCCTGCCCTCTGACAATACTGTCCTCAGCTCTGCTGGTGGAGGTGCACCGACCGTGGAGGCACCCAAGTGGTTCTAGCCTGGTCCTCAAGACAGACGAGATCCTTTGCACACTGCTCCTCTCTTAGAACAGGGAACATTTGGTACTGTTTTTCCAGGTGGAAAACAGGTCCCAAAAGAGACTTTAGAGGGGAGATGCGGGCCCCACCTGCCCTCTTGCTCCTGAAGCACTTGTGCATCTGCTCACCCTTCTCCCGCTCCTTGTCACTTTTCTCAGTAACTTCTTCAGCAATGCCAGGATCAAGCTCAGGTCCTGGTGTATGCAAAGCAAGTGCTTTAACCACTGCAGTGCAGCCCAGCGTCCCGTCCCTCAGTGCCTCGTAGCGGCTCCATGGTGCCTGTAGCTCAGACCTGTCACCCACTCACTCAGTGACAGCCTCTGAGCACCTGGAACTGCTGCAGATGCCACAGCCAGCATGTCTGCTCCGAGCACTGTCTAGGGGACTTCTCTGTGAGAGCCGCAAGGACAAGCGTCCTGACCTACACCCTTTAATGAAGCTGTATCTCATAAAGCTACTTTATCCTTTGCTCCTGAGATGTCATTTGAAAGGCTCAAATGCACCAGGCATGGTGCTTGCAGGCCAGTCACTTCGACTGCTTGGGACACTGAGGCAGATAGATAGAAAGTTCAGGGCCATCCCTCAGCCACTTAAGCAAAACCCCATGTCACAGTAAAAAGTAAACTGAGGGCTGTGGGTATAGCTCAGTGGTAAAGCACCTGCCCTGAATTCCCCAGTGAGGGGCTGGGGTGTGGCTCAGTGGTAGAGCTCCTGCCTAGAGTCCCCCAGTGAGGGGCTGGGGTGTGGCTCAGTGGTAGAGCACCTGCCCTGAATTCCCCAGTGAGGGGCTGGGGTGTGGCTCAGTGGTAGAGCATCTGCCTAGAATCCCCCAGTGAGGGCCTGGGGTGTGGCTCAGTGGTAAAGCATCTGCCTAGAATCCCCCAGTGAGGGGCTGGGGTGTGGCTCAGTGGTAGAGCCCCTGCCTAGAATCCCCCAGTGAAGGGCTGGGGTGTGGCTCAGTGGTAAAGCCCCTGCCTAGAATCCCCCAGTGAGGGGCTGGGGTGTGGCTCAGTGGTAGAGCCCCTGCCTAGAATTTGTGAGGCCATAGGTTGGAGAAAAGGCACAGAATTGGGTGTATGGTTTCTGGGAGCTCCTTGTACTGGTGAGACCCATCTGCGCTGTCCGCTCATCCTTGTGGCTCTGGGTGGCACCTCTGCTCCCACCGCTCTAACTTGACTCTCCCACGTGGTCAGTTCTGCCCACTGTGCTGCTGGACGAGATCGAAGCTGCCGAGCTGGAGGGCAATGACGACAGGATAGAAGGCGTGCTCTGCGGAGCCGTGAAGCAGCTGAAGGTGACGCGGGCCAAGCCCGACAGCACGCTCTACCTGAGCCTCATGTACCTAGCCAAGATCAAGCCCAACGTCTTCGCCACTGAGGGCGTCATCGAGGTGAGCCCGGCGGGTGCTCTCTCCGTCCTCCCCGGACCTGTTGCCGTCCCTGTGTGGCGTGGGCCATCTCGTGACGGCTGCCCGCCTTTCAGGCCCTGTGCAGCCTCCTGCGGAGGGATGCCTCTGTTAACTTCAAGGCCAAAGGGAACAGCCTGGTGTCTGTGCTGGCCTGCAACCTTCTCATGGCTGCGTACGAGGAGGACGAGAACTGGCCGGAGATCTTCGTGAAGGTGAGTGGTCTCCCCGGGCCCTCAGTGAACACGGCACTGTGGAAGGGAGGGTGCTGGGGAGCAGTGTGGGGGAGAGAGGTGCACGGAGGCTCCAGGGCGCCCTCCCTCCCTCCCTCCCAAGTGGGTGTTGATGAGGGCCTCTTGGATGGCCCCGCTCGGGTCCTGGCCAGCATCAGGCAGGGTCCAAACGTGCCACGCTGTAGGTGTACATCGAGGACTCACTGGGCGAGCGCATCTGGGTGGACAGCCCCCACTGCCGCACCTTTGTGGATAACATCCAGACGGCCTTCAACACCAAGATGCCCCCGAAGAGCGTGCTGCTGCAGGGGGAGGGGGCACGCGGCGGAGGTGACGTCGGCGCAGGTAAGAGACGCCGGGGTGTCTGGCCGGGGCTGAGGGACCGCCCTCCGTATCCCCGGGATGAGGTACGCTTTGGCTCCCGTGGCTCCTGCAGGCAGCAGCCCCCACCCCTCGCTCACAGAAGAGGAGGACTGTCAGACGGAGCTGCTGATAGCCGAGGAGAAGCTGAGCCCTGAGCAGGAAGGGCAGCTCATGCCAAGGTAGGTGAGCCGACAGCCCCGGTGTTGGGAGACCACGGGGAGGGCCCTGGAGCTGGCATCCTTCCTGGCCTCCTTTCCCCACCTCTGGCCTAGGTACGATGAGCTCACAGACAGCGTGGAAGAGTACGTCCTGGACATGCTTCGCGACCAGCTGAACCGCCGCCAGCCCATCGACAGCGTGTCCCGGAACCTCCTGCGCCTGCTCACGGCCACCTGCGGCTACAAGGAAGTGAGGCTGCTGGCCGTGCAGCGGCTGGAGATGTGGCTGCAGAACCCCAAGGTGCGCCTGCGCGGCGAGCCAGAGTCCGGGAGGGGCTGCTGTCCCTGGTCGGCCGGTGGCGTGGTCACATGCTCAACCATCTCCCCGGCCTCCCCGCAGCTGACCAGGCCGGCTCAGGACCTGTTGATGTCCGTGTGTATAAACTGCAACTCCCACGGCCCGGAAGACATGGATGTCATCTCGCACCTCATCAAGATCCGTCTCAAGCCCAAGGTGCTCCTCAACCACTACATGCTCTGCATCAGGTGCTCGGCCAGCTGGGGCCTCGGGTTGGGGACGGGCCATAGGTGGGGAGACTGGCCAGCCGGGGCCACGGGTGGGGAGACCAGCCAGCAGGTGGGGAGACCAGCCAGCCGGGGCCATGGGTGGGGAGACGGGCCACAGGTGGGGAAACCAGCCAGCGGATGGGGAGACCAGCCGGCCGGGGCCACGGGTGGGGAGACGGGCCGTGGGTGGGGAGAAGGGCCAGCGGGCAGCAGGCCCAGCCTGGACCTGCACCCCTGACCTGCCGGGCTCTTGCGTCCAGGGAGCTGCTGAACGCACACAAGGACAACCTGGGCACCACCATCAAGTTTGTGATCTTCAACGAGCTCTCCAACGCTCGCAACCCCAACAACATGCAGATCCTGTACACCGTGCTGCAGCACAGCTCGGAGCTGGCGCCCAAGGTGGGGACGCTTCACGTGGGGGCCGCCTGGGGCTTCCGTCTCCACGGGGCCTGGGGCTTGTGCAGCCGCACAGGGAGAAGCTCCTGGCTGCGGGGGGAAGAGCCATCAGCTCCTGGCTTCTCAGCCATCCTTGTGAGCTAACGCTGTGGAGCGGGTAGCGCCGGGTGGGGAGTGAGCCTCCCACAGCCCCCAGCTCCAGCACGGTGCATCCTCTGTGGTTGGGGTTGTTTCCTAAAACCAAGTGGGCGTCTCCACAGCCTTCCAGCCCTGGCTTAGAGTCCTAGCTGTGGGTGCTAGGTCTGACATCTCTACAGTCCCAGGAAGCACTCTTGCGCTTAGCTGGAGCTGGGCAGTTTGGCTGCGCCGGCTTCTGGCCACACCTGATGGTCGCCTTCCCGGCTCATTGTCTTAAGAGAATGATTTGGGTGGTTGCGGACCTGGGGCGGCATCTTTGGTGCTTGGTATTCTTTGAGCCCAAAGTGGGTGGGGTTGAGATAGCCAGCACTTCCCTGGTCAGAAGAGGACTGACTCCCCTCTTGTCAGCTCTCAGGAGAGAGAAATATAGCATGGTTCCCCTCTTACAAGTTCACAGACAGGAAGGGGAGACTGTCCCTCCTCTCAGGACAGGCAGCCCAAGAGGTGCCCTGGATCTTGCATCATCCTACCATATTAGCTGCTAAGGTGTTGGGGGAGCTTGTTCTCCTGGGGAAGGCTTTCTGTGGGTCCCAGCGAGGTCCCGGCCGGAGAGTGGGGGGCGTGGTCAAGGCGCGCTCCTCGATGGCTGCTGACCGCAGCTCCCTGTGGCTTCTCTCGAGGTAGTTCCTCGCCATGGTGTTCCAGGATCTGCTGACCAACAAGGACGACTACCTGCGCGCATCGAGGGCCCTGCTGCGCGAGATCATCAAGCAGACCAAGCACGAGATCAACTTCCAAGCTTTCTGCCTGGGCCTCATGCAGGAGCGCAAGGAGCCGCAGTACCTGGAGATGGAATTTAAGGTGCCTGGGACCCCTGCTCGCCACCTCCGGCTTCACAGTTCCCTGGCCCCTGACAGGTTTTCGGTGGCCACGTGCCAGGCTCGTGTGCAGACGTGGGCGCAGTGTCTACACACCGCAGTGTGAAGTCTCAGAGGTGTGGCTCTGTCCCTCGTAAGGAGGGGGTGCTGACCGAGCTGGGCGGCTGTGACCCCAGTGTGGGTGAGGACATTGCAGCTAGCTGGCTGTGGGGCCGCTGAGGATGGACAGGGCACCCGAGCAAGAGAGGTCTGATTGACTGGGGGTGCAGGGAGAGATGGGAGGAGGTGCCGCTGAGCAGGGTGAAGCAGGGAGGCGGGGCAGGACGTGGATTCACTGTGGTGGCAGCCTGCCGCTGGGGAGGGTTTTGTCTGTGTCTGTTGCTCAAGTCCACTCCCAGTCCCTGATGAGGCCCCCAGCTCGGCCTGGCCCAGTTCTGGCCCCTGGGGCCTGCTTCCACCCCAGTTGTCTGATGAGGACCGGGCTCAGCCTGGCCCAGTTCTGGCCCCCAGGGCCTGCTTCCACCGGCTGCTGTCCCAGCATGCTGGTCTACATAATGGCTTCATCCCCAAGCTGCTTGAGGGTCCGCGTCCGCTGTGTCCACGCATGCATGCGTCCCTGTGCCACTTGGGACCCTTGGGAGGGGCCCTTGGTGACGCCAGCCTTGCCACTCCTTGCCACAGGAGCGGTTTGTGGTTCACATCACGGATGTGCTGGCTGTGTCCATGATGCTGGGCATTACAGCCCAGGTGAAAGAGGCCGGAGTCGCCTGGGACAAAGGAGAGAAGAGAAGTAAGGCCCTGCTGAGGGGGGGGGTGTCGTCAGTGGTTGCACTCCCCTGCAGCTGAGCTGACTCGTGGAGACCGAGGCTGGGGGGCTCCTCGTGCGGCAGCTGGAGGGGCTTCCAAAGCACCAGTCCCCTCCTGCCGAGTCTCCGAGCCTGCTCGCTGCGGGCATCGTATTGATTTTTGAGGCCCAAAGTCAGTTGGGAGGTCCATCACGGGCAGGGGCGGTCTGTCGTGGCCTGACCAGCACGAGTCCACGGCAGCAGGGTCCTCATGGCCTGCCCACCTCCCCAGACCTCGAGGTGCTGCGCACGTTCCAGAACCAGATCGCGGCCATCCAGCGTGACGCCGTGTGGTGGCTTCACACTGTCGTCCCCTCCATCAGCAAACTGGCCCCCAAGGACTATGTGCATTGGTAAGAAGCAAGCCGCCTTCAGCCTCACGGTGCCGCCTGTCTGGGCACCACTTCAGACGGGAGCCTCTTACCCCTGTGCAGCCACTGGCCGAGCGCCCGGAGTGCCTGACACTGGTGGGCAGCAGAGCTGTCCTGAGCAGGAGGACCCCTGCCCTGGTCACTGGAGTCCACTGTGGGCAGGGTGCTCAGGAGTCGGGAAGCCCCAAGCACTTTCTGCCCACCAGCTCTTGCCTTGCCTGAGTCGCCCCTTGGCGGGGGGGCGGGGGGGGCTTCTGTTGTGGTGGACTCCCTGCACTGCCGCGTCCTGGCTGACACCTGTCCTGTCCCCGCAGCCTCCACAAGGTGCTCTTCACCGAGCAGCCCGAGACCTATTACAAGTGGGACAATTGGCCACCTGAGAGCGACCGGAAGTGAGTGCTGCGCTGGGTGGGGCAGCAGGAGGGTGCAGCCCGTGGGCACCTGCTCGGCAGATGCTGGCGGGTATCCCGCCCTGCACACCCCGTGCTGTTCTTCGCCTGCTGTGGTGTCCCTGTCACGTTCCTGCCTCTACCCCATTCCCGGCCACCACCCGGGGCAGCTCCTCCCCACTCCCACTGTGCCCGTCCTCAGCCGACCGGCCATCTCCTCCAACCCACTTGTCACTTCTGTGTTCTGGGACACGCCTCTCCAGTCTAGCCAGTGGACACCCCTGTCCTGTGTAACCCAGGCGCTTTGCCTACCCTAGCTGCTTGCCGGGGCTGTGTGCAGCCTGGCCCTCCACTCAGGAATGAGTGACTGTGGGGAAAAGGAAGCAGTGGCCTCCCGCTCTGTCGCGACTGTTAAAGGCCAGGAGCTAGTGTGCACTCCCTGCGTGGCCACTAGAGCCAGGGAACGGTGGGCTGAGTCTGGCTGCTGGCCCCAGGAGACCTCGTGGCCCCTCACCGCCCCGGCCCCCAATGCCGCCCGCAGTTTCTTCCTGCGCCTGTGCTCGGAGGTTCCAATCCTGGAGGACACCCTGATGCGGATCCTGGTCATCGGACTGTCCCGAGAGCTGCCCCTCGGCCCCGCAGACGCCATGGAGCTGGCCGACCACCTTGTGAAGCGAGCTGCGGCTGTTCAGGCCGATGGTAACAGCGCGGCACCTTGCCCTCTATCCCTGAGTCAGAGGGGAGGCTGGGAACCCACACTGAAGACCCAGAGCCGCCCCTCCCCCCATGCCCGTTCACTCTCCTCCCACAAGGTGGGTCCCAGGGGCACTCGTTGGTCCTCTCCTGTGGGGGAGGTAGAATGGTCCTGTGAGTGGCGCCTCCTAGTCTGGGTTCTCATAGCACAGCTGCTCTCAGGTTGACTGTCCCTGGTTTAGCCTGTCCTGCTGCTCTCGGGTTGACTGTCCCTGGTTTAGCCTGTCCTGCTGTGATACCAGGCGTGCGCACTCGCGCGTGCACACACACACACACACACACACACAAACACACACACACACACAAACACACACACACACACACACACACACACACACACACGGCACCCGCCCGGAGCAAAGCCGCATTCTCTCTTCCCGCTGACCCCTACTGCCCTCGGAGGGTCTGGCGAGACCCTGGAACCCGGTGCCTTTGGGTTTCAGACGTGGAAGTCCTGAAGGTGGAGCGAATCCAGCTGATCGATGCTGTCCTGAACCTGTGCACCTACCACCACCCTGAGAACATCCAGCTGCCTCCGGGGTAAGGCCGCAGCCCGACTTCTGGCAGGCCGGCCTGTCCGTCAGCAGGGCTGAGGCAGAGCCGCCTCCCAGGGCCCGAGCCGCCTCCACTGTCCCTGTGCGTGAGCGGTCCCTTCCCAGGAGCTTTTTCTGGGGGGGAGGTCTCTGGTTCTGGGGCTGTCTTTTTGCTCATCTTGTCTGTTGGATGGCCTGTCACTGCTGTGTAGCTCTACTGCCTCAAAATCCAGTCCACCTGCCTCAGCTTCCTGAGTGCTGGGGTTAAAGGCATGGGCCTCCATGCCTGGCTTCTTTAAATTACTATTTTTTCAGTGCTAACATTTGAAACCAGGGTTTTATGTGGACTAAGCCAACACTGCCACTGAGCTATATTCCCAACCTTTTAAAGTTTTTGTTTTTGTTTTACTGTGTGTGTGTGTGTGTGTGTGTGTGTGTGTGTGTACATAAGTACATGTGCAGAGCCCGTATGTGGAGGTTGGAGGACAACTTGTGGGAGTCGGTCCTTTCCTGCATTTGGTTCCGGGGATCAGACTCAGGCCCTAAGTCTTGACGGCACCAACTTTATCTCGCTCGCCTGTGTTTGAGCCAGCGTCTCTCACCTTTTTACTTGGATTGGTCTGGCTAGCTAGTGAGCCGCAGGGCTCCTTCTGTCTGCACGCCCTCGCGCTAGGATCACAAGCTTGTGCAGCCACATCTGGCTTTTCCGCTTGCATGCTGGGGAATGGAGCTGGCCTGGCCTGGCCTGGGCCCGGGGCACCGAGCTCATACTGCGTGTCGTTGCCCTGCCTTCCAGGTACCAGCCCCCAAACCTTGCCATCTCCACCCTCTACTGGAAAGCCTGGCCCTTGCTGCTGGTTGTGGCCGCCTTCAACCCGGAGAACATCGGTGAGCTCTCCTGGCCGTGGAGATTGTGACCAGGGCCCAAGCCTAGTGAGGCACCCGCTCGGGTGCAGGGAGGCTGGGGAGAGTGCTATGGTGACGTCCCGTTCTCTTTCCCGAGGCCTGGCCGCATGGGAGGAGTACCCCACCCTGAAGATGCTCATGGAGATGGTGATGACCAAGTGAGTGGTGAGCACCCTTCAGCCCAGGGAGGGCTGCACAGGGGGAATGTTCATGCCTCCCTCACCTAGCGAGTAAGGGTCTCAGGAGCTGTGATGTGGTGTCATATAGTGCGGCAGAGCAGGCGGCCTGGGCACTAGGCGTGTGATGCCGAGCAGTGTCCACGCCGAAGGTGGCCGGCATGCTGCGCGAGGTGGCTGCTCTGGGTTCCTGAAGCCTGCAGCCGCCAGGGCTCAACTGGATCACATTACTGCCGGCCTGATGATCAGGCTGCGCCTCAGCAGCCTTGTGTGACTGCCCCCGCCAGCACTGCCTGCTGGGCGCCTGTGTGCGCTGTGGGTACGAGGCCTGCCTGTCTGGTCTCCAGTAACTACTCCTACCCGCCCTGCACACTGACGGACGAGGAGACGCGGACGGAGATGATCAACCGCGAGCTGCAGATCTCGCAGCGCGAGAAGCAGGAGATCCTGGCCTTCGAGGGCCACCTGGCTGCCGCCTCCACCAAACAGACCATCACCGAGAGCAGCAGCCTCCTCCTGTCCCAGCTGACCAGCCTGGACCCTCAGTATGCCGCCCGCCCTGGTAGCCCTCGGCGTGGGTGGGAGGGAGGTGGGCAGCGGCAGAACTGAGCCTGAGCTATCCGCTCTGCCCCAGCATGGGGTGCCGGGGTTAGCAGAGCTGTCTGCTGCTTGCCAGCAGGGTGTGGCTTTCTGGTACTTGTACCCAGTGTCCTGTGTGTGGCCTCTGACCCTCGTGTCCCCCTTGACACACAGAGGCCCTCCCCGGAGGCCACCGCCTCACATCCTGGACCAGGTGAAGGCCCTCAACCAGTCCTTGCGCCTTGGGCACCTGCTGTGCCGGAGCCGTAACCCAGACTTCCTCCTGCATATCATCCAGCGCCAGGCAAGTCCTGCCCGGGAATGGTGGAGGCGGCATGGGCCGGGAAGGTTTTCCCAGAGGCAGACTGCTGGGATGCTCAGTGAGCACTGTCCTTCCACGCTGACGGAGCATAGATACTGGGGGCTGAGATGCACGCTGACTGCTGCGGAGGTTCCGCTTGAGCATGTGCAGGCCAGAGCATTCAGGGTGCAGGGCGCAGCCTCTTGATACACTCAGTCTCCCTTGCTGCCTACACAGGCCTCTTCCCAGTCCATGCCGTGGCTAGCGGACCTGGTGCAGTCCAGCGAGGGCTCGCTGGACGTGCTGCCTGTGCAGTGCCTGTGCGAGTTCCTGCTCCACGATGCGGCTGACGCCACTGCCTCAGGGGAGGAGGAGGAGGAGGGCGAGAGCCGGGAGCAGAAGGCCAAGAAGAGACAGGTATGAGACCCGAGCCTCCCGCCCTGCCAGGCCAGCCGCCACCGTCCACCCTGCCAGGTCGGCCCCCGACTGTGGCCCTGACAGTTGTTCTTGGTCCACAGAGGCAGCAGAAACAGCGGCAGCTGCTGGGCCGCCTGCAGGATCTGCTGCTGGGCCCTAAAGCCGATGAGCAGACAACGTGCGAGGTGCTCGACTACTTCCTCCGGCGTCTGGGCTCCTCACAGGTGGCCTCCCGGGTGCTGGCCATGAAGGTGAGCGTGGCCAGCTGTGTGAGAGCCTTGCTGTGGCTGGGGGACTGGTGTGTCTGTGTCGCCGGGGGCGGTCCTGGGGAATTAACCGAGCCCCATACATGCTAGTTAAGTGTCCTTACCAGTAAGACATGCCTCTGGTCCCTCACTGGGGGATTCTAGGCAGGTGCTCTACCCCTGAGCCACACCCCAGCCCCTCACTGGGGGATTCTAGGCAGGTGCTCTACCCCTGAGCCACACCCCAGCCCCTCACTGGGGGATTCTAGGCAGGTGCTCTACCACTGAGCCACACCCCAGCCCCTCACTGGGGGATTCTAGGCAAATGCTCTACCACTGAGCCACACCCCAGCCCCTCACTGGGGAATTTTAGGCAGGTGCTCTACCACTGAGCTACACCCCAGCCCCTCACTGGGGATTCTAGACAGGGGCTTTATTGCTGAGCCGAGGCCTGGCTTTCTGGGTATGTGTTGGATAATGACCAGGCTCCCCCAGACTCCTTTCCTAATTTGTGAAGACAGAAGGTACGGATGCCATGCCATTAGTCCAGTCCGCAAGAACCTGAGCCCTCTGTCTCTTGTCCGAGGCTCCTTCCCTGGGCAGTGGCATACTGTGAGAGTGGTTGAAGAAATTACAGCTTGCCTTATCCAGAAAGGTTTTAAGCTGGGTGTCATGGGCATCCTAGTAATTCCAGCGTTCAAGGATGCTGAGGCAGGAATTTCTAGGCCAGTAAGCTACAGAGTGAGTTTGAGACCAGCCTGGTCTCTGGAGAAAGACCTGTCTCCAAAACCAAGCAAGAACTCAGCTCATGTTACTCTTTGTCTCTCCATTATGTGACCACAGGGAGCCGGCGAATTATCTCACACAGGAGCTGCTATGTTCTGTGTGGCGGCTTGAGGGGACAGGCTTGCTCCTGAGAGGAGGCTGGGCCCGCCCCATCCCAGAACAGGCGGCCTTAGTCCCGTATGTGTGTGTCCCTGCAGGGCTTGTCACTGGTCCTGTCAGAGGGTGGCCTTCGTGACAAGGAGGAGAAAGAGCCCCCCATGGAGGAGGATGCTGGGGAGGCAGACACGCTGCAGGGCTACCAGTGGCTGCTGCGGGACCTGCCCAAGCTGCCCCTGTTTGACAGTGTTCGGACCACCACAGCCTTGGCTCTACAACAGGTGTGAAATGGGCTAGGCCAGTCCTGGGAGGAAGGGGTGCGCACACACCACCCCGGGGTCCATCTCAGACACCTGCCTCCCCTGCCCAGGCCATCCACATGGAGACCGACCCCCAGACCATCAGCGCCTACTTGATCTACCTGTCCCAGCACACGCCAGTGGAGGAGCAGGGCCCACACAGCGACCTGGCCCTGGTGAGGGAATTCTGCTGTGTCGCCGGCGCTGTGGCTGGCTGTGGGCTGGGCACAGGGAGTTGAGGAGGTCGGGCCGCGCACGACCAGAACCTTCGGAGTCTGACAGCCCTTGTCTCCACTCAGGACGTGGCCCGGCTGGTTGTGGAGCGCTCCACCATCATGGCGCACCTCTTCTCGAAGCCCTCCTGCGGCGCTGCCTCAGACGCCGTACTCAGCGCCCTGCTGTCCGTGTTTTCCCGCTACGTACGGCGCATGCGCAAGAGCAAGGAGGGCGAGGAGGTCTACAGCTGGGTGAGGGCCGGGAGGGTCAGCAACCCTCCAGCGGGCACTCAGAGCTGGGGGAGGGGAGGGGCTGAGGTAGACCGTGGCAGTCCGTAGCTAGGGGAGAAGCTCTGTGGTGGGGTGACGCTACGGCAGGGCACAGCGTGGGTATGCTGGCGCTCCATGGCCGGTCCCACCGGCTGAGCCTCCTGGCGCCTGTACCCCTGCCGTTTCTCACAGTCGGAGTCTCAGGACCAAGTGTTCCTGCGCTGGACCAGTGGGGAGACAGCCACCATGCACATCCTTGTGGTCCATGCCATGGTCATCCTGCTGACGTTGGGCCCGCCTCGTGGTAAGCAGTGTGTCCTGGGCTCTGCTCGGGGTGACCCAGCTTTGGCTGTGTGCTTGCGCCCACCGACTGGGTGGCAGTGTGGCCCGCTCTCCCTGCTCATGCACAGCCGAGCTCCCCTCATCCCCGTGGTCCTGTAGGCTGGCCAGGGGACTCGGTAGCCAAGTCCAGAGCCTGGTTACCCCAGGCTGGCTGACACCTCCCTGGCCAGTAGCCTTTCCTCTTGCCCCGGCCACTGCAGCAGCTTCCATATAGGTACCCAGTTATCCCTAAGGGAGTGGAAAGGGAGCTGGGCATGGTGGCATACACCTGTAATCCCAGCACTCAGGGAGGCAGAGGCTGGTGTACAAAGCAAGTCCACGTCTGCCAAGGCTACACAGAGAAACCCTGTCTCAAAACACCAGGGGGGGGAGGGGAGGAAAGGGTACAGGCTACCCTGGCTAGGAATTAGGAGGCACATGGGCGGGCTCCGCTACCATCCTGAGGGAAAGATGGTCATCTACAGCGTATATGTCTAGCCTGTTGCCCTGAGGGAGCAGGTCAGGGGAAGGCTGGCTCTGTGGAGCCAAAGGCTGAAGGCGCTATGAGGGCAGGCAGCTTGTGCTGAGGTCCTTGTGCTCCCAGAAGTCTGCACGTGTTGGCTTGGGCAAGAAGCCACATTTCACCCCCAAACCCAGGATGCCATAGACCACCATAAGCAGACAGGGCGACATGGAGTCCTGTGCTCACTGCCCCATCAGTCCTCAGCCGCATCGTCATCTGAGCCTTCTCTGTTCCCCTAAAACCTAAGTTTCCCTGCCCCGGGAGGTGACAGCCGTGGTAGTCTGTGACCCTCCGTGGCCGAAGTCCTCGGCTAATACAGCTGTTTCCTGTGTCCTCCCTAAAGCCGGTGACAGTGAGTTTCACGAGTTGCTGGACATCTGGTTCCCCGAGAAGAAGCCACTGCCCACAGCCTTCCTGGTGGACACCTCCGAGGAAGCGCTGCTGCTGCCTGATTGGCTGAAGCTGCGGATGATCCGCTCTGAGGTGCCCCGGCTCGTGGATGCTGGTATGGCACGGGGGGTGGGGGTAGGGGGAGGCTTGGCCTCGCCTGCTGCCTTCCAGGAACTGAGGGCTCAGAAACCAGGCCCGAGGAAGAAATGGCTATGATAGGTCTGGCCTTTAGAGGCACAAGAGCTAGACAGCGTCAGGGCCTTTGAGTTGCCTTGGAGGGCATTGGGCTACACAGAAGCTGCGCTGAGCGGAGGAGTTTCCCAGCAAGGCCTGGACATGTGGCCAGCTTGGCAATTGCAGTCTGGCTCCAGGCAGGAAAGGGAACTTCAATGGCAGGGTGACCCTGAAGCCCAGTGAAGGGCTTACCAAGGAGTATGATTCCAGGGAGCCATAGGGGCGTTGATGATGTCATTTCAGAAGTCCCTGGGGACTGTGTGTGGTTGGCAGAGCCAGGCCCTGTGGGGGTACATCTGATGGCCACCCTTGCAGGGCAGGGCTGGCTGGCTGGGGGTGGACCGGGAATGGCCCGTGGGCAGCTGAGCACCCGTGCCCACAGCCCTGCAGGATCTGGAGCCCCAGCAGCTGCTGCTCTTCGTGCAGTCGTTTGGCATCCCTGTGTCCAGCATGAGCAAGCTGCTGCAGTACCTGGACCAGGCAGTGGCCCAGGATCCCCAGACCCTGGAGCAGAACATCATGGACAAGAGTAAGAGGCCTGTGGGGCGATGTGGTCGTCAGATCGGTGGGCACCTACCCCGGGACGGGCGCTGGAGCTCCAACACTGTGCTGCCCCACCATGACTGACCCTGAGGCCGGAGGGAACCCTAGCTCCCCGGCTGGGAATCCCGTAGCTCACTTCCCTTAGTCTTTGCTACATGTTTTAAGATAGAGTCTCTGTGTAGCTCTGGCTGTCCTGGAACTCTCTGTAGACCAGGCTGGCCTCAAACTCAGAGATCTTCCTGCTTCCGCCTCCCAAGTGCTGGGACTAAAGGCATGTACCCTGGCTGTGTCCTGCAGTCTGGGCATGATGTGCTGGCCCCCGGACCTGTGTTCTGTGGGAAGACAGGTTGGCTTCACCCACCCCAGCCATGCTCTGGCTGCCATTTTACAGATTACATGGCCCACCTGGTTGAGGTGCAGCACGAGAGAGGCGCTTCCGGAGGCCAGACCTTCCACTCGCTCCTCACGGCCTCCCTGCCACCCCGACGAGGTACGAACCCCGCGACTGCCCTCATGCTACTGTCCGGGCTGGACTGCTCTCCAGGCTGTTCCCTGGCCGGTGCCAGCCTCTAGTCAATGAGTGTCTTATTTCGGATCTACCCTCCATGTGGGCCCAAGGTTCAACTCTGCTTTCTAGTCACAGACCCTGGCAGGGCAGGGCCAGGAGCTGCTCAGAAAGTTTTGCAGCCACGTTTCCTGTTTCTCTACAGACAGCACAGACGTTCCTAAGCCAGAAAGCAGCCCCGAGCCCCCGCCAGGCCAGGGCAGGACTCGGGCGGGGACACAGGTCCCAGTGCTCGGCCCTGAGGACGACTTAGCTGGCATCTTCCTGCAGGTACAGGGACTGCTGTGTGAGGCCCCCAGTATCACCCCTGCCCCTGTGCACCCTCCCTGTCTCTGTGGGAGGCACGGGTACGGGGCCTCTCCTCCTGACGCCTTCTGCTTTCCAGATCTTCCCACTGAGCCCTGATCCACGATGGCAGAGCTCCAGCCCACGCCCCCTTGCCCTGGCACTGCAGCAAGCCCTGGGCCAGGAATTGGCTCGCGTCCGCCAGGGGAACCCTGAGGTGCCAGGCATCACAGTTCGCCTTCTGCAGGCTGTGGCCACCCTGCTCAGCTCCCCGCACGGCGGTACCTTAGCTCTGGCCATGCACCGCAGCCACTTCCTGTCCTGCCCGCTGCTGCGCCAGCTCTATCAGTACCAGGTGCCCGGCACAGGCGCTGTGGGAGGGAAGGGCAGTTGGGAGACTGGTGGCCCAGAGTGCACAGCTCTGCCTACTGCAGAAAACCTGGGGCATCTCCCCAGCCCACCCTCGACCTGATGCCGTCCCAAGCATGCCCGAGGCTGCCCTCAGCAGGCCTAGGTCCCCTGTCCTTAAGTGCAAAATGCCAGGTACCTTGACAGGGGCGGGGTCAAGACCCCCATAATAGAGGGTGAACGAGTGAGGTCTCTGTCATCCCTGTCTGCAGGCTATATGGCCTGGGACTCCCCTGTCCGCATGCTTACATGAGCAAATCTGTGTGTGTGTGTGTGTGTGTGTGTGTGTGTGTGTGTGTGTGTGTTCCTGTTCCTTCACTGCAGGAGTTGCTAGTGAAGGCACATCCCTAAAGGGCTGGTCTTTAAAGCCCTTCAGGGCCATCCTGGCATTTAAGAGACATGCTTTTGAATGGCAGGTGGGGTGATGCTGGGTCCTGGCCTGGGCTCTGGCCTCTGGTCCTGGGTTGCAGACTGTCGGCCAGGCAGGGCTGTTGGAGCCCTGTGCCAGCCTGCTCATACCTGGCTGGCTGTCCCCACAGCGTGCTGTCCCCCAGGACACTGGCTTCTCATCGCTCTTCCTTAAAGTGCTCCTGCAGATTCTGCAGTGGCTGGACAGCCCTGCCGTGGAGGACGGGCCCTTGCAGGCCCAACTCAAGCTGTTTGCTACCCGCTTCTCAGCCAGACGCAGGATCAGTGATGGTGAGCACGCTGAGGGCAGCGGCTGGGCCGGGACTGTGGGTGTTGATGTGGCGGGGCCAAGCGTTCAGGGAGCCGTGTGGGCCTCCTGAGGAACAGCCAGCCCGGGCGGAGAGGCAGGCTGGGAGCGTGTGGGCACACCGACTTTGCCGTGGTGCCGTGGCCACACGGTTTGCTCCACTGCCCGCAGTTCGCAGTGGGCTCCTGCACCTGGCTGAGGCCCTGAGCTTCCACCGTGACCTGGAGGTGGCCAACTCCACCGTGCGGGCCATCATTGCCATCCTGAGGTCCGGGGAGAAGTGCACCCTGGAGCCCGAGCTCATCGGCAAAGGTACTGTTCCCTCTCCCCCTGCCCCTCATGGAGCCTCTTGAGGATGGGGGTGGCCTTGAGGAGCTTGGCCCCAAGAGTTGTCGGCCTGCTCTGCTCAGCCAGCCTCCTGTCCCACAGTCCTCCGGGGCCTCATCGAGGTGCGCTCCCCCCACCTGGAAGAGCTGCTGACGGCGCTGTTCTCAGCCACCTCGGAGGCCTCCTCCCCAAGCCCAGCCTCTGGGCCCATCATGGTGGTGAGCTCCTTGCTGCTGCAGGAGAAGGATGAGCTCCTGGGCCCCAGCAAGCAGGATGTGGAGGCCGCCAGGTAGGAAGGAGTGTGGCAGTGGGTGGGAGGGGCTGGCTTTGCAGCCCGCTCTCTGCCCTGACCTTCCACCCTGCAGCACGGAGGGCGCACGCCTGGGACCAGCGTCTGGGCTGCTTGTGGACTGGCTGGAGACACTGGACCCGGAAGTGGTCTGTAGTTGCCCTGATCTTCAGCGGAAGCTGCTCTTCTCACGAAGAAAGGTGACAGGGACATGGCCCAGGGCCAGACTGTATGTCTCTTAGTCTCTAGAGGAAGGGCGGGGTTAGCCAGCCCTGGGCAGCCTGTCCCAGGTGCTATTGTGTGTCTGTTTGGGCCAACGTTGCCAGCCATTTCTGGGGGTTTGGGTGGGACAATCCTCCCAGACTCTGAAGTCTGAGGAACCCAGGTCTGCGTAGAGGTGGGGACGGTAAGAAGACGGACGGGTGCTGGCTGTGCAGTGTCATTTAAATCCAGCCCTTGCCCAGGGAAAGACAGAAGGTGGCAGATCCCGGGCCCTGCCCTGCCCAGCATGGAGGAGACGAGATGGCATCAGGCTAGTTCCTTGCTGCTGTTTCCTGGGTGGCACCACCAGAACAGTCAGCTGACCTGATCCCTCAGAACCCATGGTCCCAGCCTAAGACCATCCTGGCCATTTCTCTGTCCAGGGCAAAGGCCACATAAGCGCACAGGTGCTGTCTTTCCGCCCTTATCTACTGGCTCTCCTCACACACCAGGCCAGCTGGCCCACGCTGCACCGCTGCATTCGTGTCCTTCTCGGCAAGAGCCGGGAGCAGAGGTGAGTCCATCCCGCAACCCCTGGAAGCCTCTGGGGCTGCATGCAGCTTCCCGTGACTCGGGAATTATGCCCCGGCACCTTCAGGGCAGCAGACGTCTCCCGAGGCTTCTCCTGTGCGCTCAGCGCCTCAGCTGGGTGCCCTCAGCTGCAGGGCCAGTGTCCTGCTTTGGTGCCCCGCCCCATCCCGCCCATCTTCTTGGCACCTTTTCACCTGTGGAGGATTTGGCTTATGTCCCAGCCATGGTATAAGAGGCAGAGGAGCTGTGAGAAGCTGCCCATCCAGCCTGGTGGGCCCTTGGCTGTGGCAGGCCCATAGTGTGGGCACAAGCTGTGCTTGGGTTTTCTCATGAGAACCATCAGGTACCCGGCTCACAGACACAGGACCTGGAAGTGCATGGGTCGGGGAGACCCCTGGTTTCTGGCCATTGTGCTTGACCAGGGGCTCCTCAGGACGGTGGTGGCTCTCCCCAAAGGGAAGCCCCCGCCCTAGCCTCATGTGCAGAGGCCTGCTTTCCCAGGCTCGACCCCTCAGCCTCCCTGGACTTCCTCTGGGCCTGCATCCATGTTCCCCGGATCTGGCAGGGCCGGGACCAGCGCACTCCACAGGCAAGTCTCTAAGAGCTGGGCCCAACCCTGGGGGTGGTGGCTGCGAGTCCTGAGGCTGACCTGCAGGCCTCCTGATTGCAGAAGCGGCGGGAGGAGCTGGTTCTGCACGTCCAGGGCCCAGAGCTGCTCAGCCTGGTGGAGCTGATCCTGTCCGAGGCAGAGACCAGGAGCCAGGATGGGGACAGCGCGGCACGCACGCTCATCCAGACCCGACTGCCCCTCCTGCTTAGCTGCTGCCGTAGCAACGACGAGAGCGTCGGCAAAGTGGCAGAGCACCTGACCAGCTGCATCCAGCAGTGGGGGGACAGGTACCTGAGTCCCTGCCGTGGCCCCTTGCTGAGGGTGACGCTGTCACTTGGGAGTGGCTCCTTTAGCACGTGGCCCTCCCCTGGCCGCGTCGTCCCCAGTGACCAGTCCCTCCGCCCTTTCCAGTGTGCTGGGCCAGCGCTGCCGAGACCTGCTCTTGCAGCTGTACTTGCAGCGGCCAGAGGTGCGAGTGCCAGTGCCAGACATCCTGCTCCAAAGTGAAGGCGCCACAAGCAGCATCTGCAAGGTGAGGGACACGGCGTACTGGAGCCCTGCAGCCCACGGACCCCGAGCAGCGAGGAGGGCTGGGCCTGACTCGAGTCCTGGAGCCTTGAGGCTTGCTGTGGTAGGCTTTTCCCCGGGTACAGCCCGGGTGCATGGGCAGACACAAGTTGGCACGCGTGCTGTGTAACATGTAGCCACCGTGAGGCCGTGGCCTCCACCAGGAGGGGAGTGCCCTGTCAGCCCAGACTGTCCCCGAACCCTCCTGCCTCTTGCCCACCCTGGCCAGCTGCGCTGAGCCTCGGCAGGGTGGATGAGCTTTTTCATCCTCTGGAGCTCAGGGACCACGTGAGCTCGTGCCTGTGGCGTGATCTCTAGGATGTCCACACTGAGCACGCCACTGCTGCGTGGTCTCCAGGGCCGTGAGCGGGCTGAGAAAATTCCCACGGGGTATAGTGCTCTCCTCATGTCTCCCCTCCCCCTAGCTGGATGGGCTCATCCATCGCTTCATCACGCTCCTGGCAGACACCAGCGACTCGCGGTCTTCCGAGAGCAGAGTGGCTGATGCCAATATGGCCTGCCGGAAGCTGGCCGTGGCCCACCCCATCCTGCTGCTGAGGTGCTTGCCGTCACAGCCGTGGGTACACTGTGGGGACTTGGTGCCCAGTGGGCAGGTGTGACCAGGGTCGCCCTTCTGTTGCCCCCAGGCACCTGCCCATGATCGCAGCCCTCCTGCACGGCCGCACGCATCTGAACTTCCAGGAGTTCCGGCAGCAGAACCACCTGGCCTTCTTCCTGCACGTGCTGGGCATCTTGGAGCTGCTGCAGCCGCGTGTCTTCCAGAGTGAACACCAGGGGGCACTGTGGGACTGCCTGCGATCCTTTATCCGCCTGCTCCTGGTGGGTACCAGGCAGGTTGTCCCCAATGTGCCTCAGATCCTCCCATGGCCCCTCCTGTCTTTGCTTGACTCCCTTCTGCTCTCACGGGAGAGCCTGGACTCAGGGTCAAAGCCAGGCCACCCCTCCAGTGGCTTCTGCCTCCACTCTCCAGAGACCGGCTCTTTACTGAGGCTCCTGGGCCCAGCGTCCTCTGCCTGGGGAACCCCATATTCTAGGCCTGGCCAAGTCCCACTGTGTGCCATTTGTTGGCATCATACACCCCAGTCTAAACATTTTTTTTTGCTGTGATATTATGAAGACAAAAGCCAAGCCAGCCAGGCATTGTAGCAGCAGACACTTGCTGTATGTAGCACTTGGGTGGCTGAGGAAGGCAGATTACAAGTTCTGGACCGGCTGTGGCTATATTGTGAGCCAGTATATGAGTCAGACGCTCTAAAAAAAGACAGGAAGAAAGACAGAAAGAAAGAGCGAGAGAAAGAAAGAAAGGGAGGGAGGGAGGGAGGAAAGGAAGGAAGGAAAGAATGAAAGAAAGAAAGAAAGAAAGAAAGAAAGAAAGAAAGAAAGAGAAGGAAGAAGAAAGAAAAGACAGGAAGGAAGGAAGGAAGGAAGGAAGGAAGGAAGGAAGGAAGGAAGGAAGGAAGGAAGGAAGGAAGGAAACTAAAAAAAAAGGCAAAAAGCCCAGGGCCTGGAAGGAGGGCTTAGAGATTATAGAGCACTGGCTGCTGGCTGCTCCTACAGGGGACCCTGGTTTGGTTCCCAGCACCCACATGGTGGCTCACAAGCACTTGAAACTCCAGCTCCAGGGAACCTGATGCCCCCTTCTGAACTCAGCACCAGACACTCACGTGGAAAAACACTCACACAATAAAAACCAACGTGCCAAGGCTCCATTCAGCCTGGCTTTGGGCCGTGGCCATCATGGCGGCCACGTGTGGTGTAGGCGGTTCTGAGGAAGCTCCTGGTTCCTCTGCCTTCTCTACAGAACTACCGGAAGTCCTCCCGCCACCTGGCCCCCTTCATCAGCAAGTTCGTGCAGTTCATCCACAAGTACGTGGCCTGCAGCGCACCCGCAGCTGTGGCCTTCCTGCAGAAACACGCGGAGCCCCTCCAGTGAGTCCCCACACCTGCCAGGGGGTGAGGGGGGACAGCGCAGACACTGAGCGGTCTGCTCTGAACTGTAGCCCTCGGCCCGGTTCCCACTTGCTCCTCCTCACTCACCCCTCCTCCCTGCCTGTCCACTTTCCACTGAGCTCACCCCCGGCCCTCTGTCTGTCCTGCTGCCTTTCCTTGCCTGTCACTCTTCTCTGCCTGCCCTCTACAGTGAACCCGTGCTGTCTCCACAGTGACCTGTCCTTTGACAACAGTGACCTGGTAATGCTGAAGTCCTTGCTGGCTGGGCTCAGCCTGCCGAGCCGGGATGGGAGAACTGACCAAGGCCTGGATGAGGAAGGTGAAGGTAAGGGGACGTGTGAGTTTGCCGGTGGGGTGCAGGAAGGGTCCCGGTGATCTAGCTGAGCCCTGACACCTCAGGCATTTGCCTGGGTAGTGCCATGTCCAAGCTGACTGAACAGAGCCATCATGATGGATGTTGCTGTGTGCTCCCTGGGCAGGCTGGTCCTTAGGCCAAGGTCTTTCCCCTTGCTTGCCTGGTGGTGGCACATGTCCTTTGCTGACATAGTCACTGGGCGGGTGGGCGATGTCACGGTGGGCCAAGGCTGACTGCAGGCTTGGTGGTTGTGGCTAGCCTCTGCTGCCCGTGTTGACCAGATTGCCTGTGCCCTTGGGCTGTCTGAACGCACGTGGAAGGTACCTCATGGAGGATGTGCTGTGTCCCGACACCAGTCTGCTTGAGGTGTCTAGTGGCACGTTGAGGGCAGAGGCAAGGGAATGCTGTCCGAGGCTGGCTGTACGGGAAGCGTGCCGTGGCTCTCCGGGCAGTCCAGCGTCCTGAATGCCGCGCTTTACGTGACGCTCCTCCAACCCCATGGCCAGCACACACCAAGCTCTGCATTGCATCCTGCATAGTAAACAGTGCGCCTCTGGTATGGGCCCAGCCTTCCCACAGAGACCGAAGGTCTGGCTGGGCCCCTGCAGCCATCACCTGATCCTGACTAACCGCCCACAGATGAGCATTCGGCCGGCTCCCTGCCCCTGGTCAGTGTGTCCCTCTGCACCCCCCTGACCGTGGCTGACGTGGCCCCACACATGAAGAGGCTGTCCCGGGGCCAGGCTGTTGAGGGTGAGTGGGCCAGCTGCTCCCAGACCACCCTGGGCGCACTGGGCTGTTTGCACAGATAGCTCAGTGGAACCCCGAGGGCAGTGAGGTGTGTAAGGACCCAACAGGGGTGGCTGGTAAGACTGTCAGTCTTCAGAGAGGGACCCAGGGGTTCAGTGGGGGGTTGCTCCAAGTGTCCACTCAAGGGTGAGCTGCTGGTCCAGCCTTCCCCGGAGACCAGTGGGAGGCCAAACGTGGAGAAAGGCATGGCATTAGGGCAGCCACTGAGCGGATACGCTGTTTGAGCAGTCTGTGCTGCATCTTGGGGAACCTCCGGAGGACTGGGGTGCTTAGGGACTGTCCCTTCCTGTGTCTGGGTTGCTTGGGTTAGGAAGGAGGTCCCCCTAGCTCCGCCGAGACTCCACAGCCTGGCCCTTTGCCCACAGACGTGCTGGAGACCCTGAGTGACATAGACGAGATGTCGCGGCGGAGACCTGAGGTCCTGGGTTTCTTCTCGGTGAGTGGGGCTGGGAGGAGCCAGGCAATGCCCCAGACTGAAGCAGGAGGCCAGGCAGGCCGTCCCACCGCCCCGGTGGCACCTTGGGGACAGGCCCTGCCTTTGCCGTCAGGCTGAGTCTCCATGGTTGCCTGGTGACACTCCTCTCTCCTCCGAGCAGACCAACCTGCAGCGGCTGATGAGCTCGGCGGAGGAGTCTTGCCGCAACCTGGCCTTTAGCCTAGCGCTGCGCTCCATCCAGCACAACCCCAGGTGAGGATAACCAACCCTGGGCACTGCCACCCCCAGCTAGCTGAGCCAGGCAGTGGGAGGTCGGTGGGGCCTGGCCTGGCCCCCGGGCACCTGGGCCATGGGACAGTACCCACATGAGCACATCTCTTGCAGCATCGCTGCTGACTTCCTGCCCACCGTCATGTGCTGCCTGGGCAGCCGGGACTTTGAGGTGGTGCAGACGGCCCTCAGGAACCTGCCGGAGTACACCCTGCTCTGCCAAGGTGAGCTGTCCACCCAGCACCCACCTGCTGCCCTGGGAGGCGCCGCTGGCCCAGGGCTGTCTGACCTCGAGTCTCCCACAGAGCACGCGCCTGTGCTGCTGCACCGGGCCTTCCTGGTGGGCATGTACGGCCAGATGGACACCAGCGCCCAGATCTCGGAGGCCCTGAAGATCTTGCACATGGAGGCCGTGATGTGAACTGCTGAGCGCACTGTAATCCAGCAAGCCTGCTCCGGGGTCACCTGGTCCCTGCGCCCCCCGAGGCCGGGCGGGGGCTGAGAACAGCTCTCCTCAGCCATCGACCGGAGCTGGAGTCCTGCGGAGTTACTCGCCGTCTTTTGAGCCATGGGAGCTCTGATGGGGAGAGGCTGTTCTGCCAGCGAAGCACACTGAGGGCCTCTTTAAATGAAGCGTTGAGTCCCTCTTTGCTATCTTATGTCCTGTGTTGTCCCTGGCCAGTGCGACCTGGGTTCCTGTGCTTGCGCCAAGACTTCCAAGGTGTTGAGCAGATCCTGGGAGGCAGAGCCTGAGGTGTCCCTGATGGACCACCTGCAGGCTCCCCCACACTGGCCAATGTCCCCTTTGGCCATGGCTCCTTTACCCCGTGAACAGCCAGGCAGAGTGCTCTGGCCCCGAATGGATGCTAGAGCCCTGTGGTGCCTGCAGGAACAGCCCTAATAGCCTGTGGCTCTGCCCAAGTCCTGTGAGTGGTCCCAGAGATGAACCTCTGGTTTCCATCCAGCATGGGAACAACATGGTGCCAGAGGGGAGCTTGCAGCTGGTGCAGCTGGTGCAGCTGCAGACCATTCTGTGGTGGGCATTCATCTCTAGTAGGCTCCTGCCCTCCAGGTTAGGATCAGGGCCATTCTCGGGGGGGTCAGGGACCCTTCCTAAGGGTGCAGGCCATCTCCCAAGACTGTCCCAACTGGGTTTTCCCTGGTGGTTGGCTGTTCCATCTCTAGCCACTAGGGGGCACTGTTCCATAGAAAACCAGCCCCAGGTTCCCCACCACCACCAGGGCCCATGTGTGGTGGCTGGTCCCAGTGTGTACGGATAGAGTGGTAGTGATGGTCCTCCTGGATAGCTGGAGGCGCCTGGACACCTGTTCCGGGCCATCTCCACTCACTGGTTCCCCCCACCCACACACACCTCTCGAGACGGTTCAGGGCTACCCATGGCACCTGTGCTCTGCCCTGGGAACCATTGACTAGGACACCAGGAGCTGACGGCTGCTTTTCGGTGTGGGCCAGTCCCATCCACGCAGGAAGGCTGCCCACACCACACAGCACAGAGGGCCGCTGGCCCCAGTGCGGGCCGCAGCACAGTGTCTTTCCTACCCTGCGGGGCAAGGGGCAAGCTTGGCATCCGGGAGGCAGCACGTGGCACCGCTTGCCTCCCATCTCCTCGCTCAGTGCCCTCGAACCTGGCCTTGGGTCACTGTCACTGCCCTTTGGTACAGGTGGGTGTCTCCAAACACTGCCACCACCCCTTAGACCTCAGTTCCGCGGCATTGCCCTGGAAGCTTGGGAAGGTGATGGGGACGCCATGATGGAGAGCTGAGACTGGATTTGTCATACCGATGCCCGCGTCTGCCCCCTCACGCCACAGCGAATGGGGCAATGGGCACTGCATAGCGAGGGGCAGGCTCTGAGGGCAGGTGCAGCAATCCCGGGCACTTTCCATGTGGGTGCCCAACCAGGGCCTTGGGCTTCACAGTCTGGTCTTCTGGGTTTTGGGTCCTGGCTTGGGCCTCTAACAGACATGGCACACTACCCCGACCCCCAAGAGACAGGGTTTCTCTGTGGCCTGGCTGTCCTGGAACTTGCTCTGTAGACCAGGCTGGCCTCGCACTCACAGCGATCCTCCTGCCTCTGCCTCCTGAGTGCTGGAATTAAAGGTGTGCGCCACCACCGCCTGGCTAGGTTGCACACTCTTAGTGCAGCAGGGACCCAGGTCTCACGGACACCAAGGACCTCTGTGGGTTCGGCTGGCCAGAGGTAGGTGGCTGGGAACTGTCTGCTACTCCAGACAGCTGGGGCCATCATACACTACTGCCGTCTCACACACAAGGCCAGGTGGCGAGGGCAGGGTGTTCCCGGCATAGGGAGATGGAAGCTGGAGGCAGCAGGCTTCCCAGCCCCGTAACTTGAGCAGAGGGCAGGGGTCTGTCCACAGCCAGTGCTGAGACTCCCAAGTCAGGCCGTGGGCAACTCCAGGCCCTGGGTGCGAAAGGTGCGCGGTGACGCATGGCCAAGTGGTGGTGGCAGAGGGGCCGGCCTCTCCAGGTTTGTTTGCTCTTGGGACAGAAGCCTGAAGGCTAAGCCTGAAGTCAGCCTGGAGCTGGCAGCAAGCTACATCCGGTCTGCCCTGGCCTGGGCTTGGAGGTATAAGCCAGGGGGAGGCACCCGGAGGGCCTAGTGTGCCCACCCTTTGCAGAACCATTCTGGTTTCCAGCTCTTTGCTTCTAAGCCCAGCGGCCTCGTCTCAGAATCCAAACTTTTCCTCCAGGCAGGCAGCTGCGCTCGGCACCCAGCGCGGCTTTCTCCTCAGGCCACCTTGGGTCCTGTGTGCTCCCTTGCTCTGCACAGGCCTGGGAGATGGCCAGTGCCTGACTGTACAGCAGGAGCTGTGACGTAAGCAAGGCCCAGCCCAAGGAGAGGGAATGAGACCCAGCCTGGGGCTGAGCCCCTGTACAGCAGACCCTGGCTGCTGGAAGGGGTACAGCAGTCAAGCATGGCCTTGAAGCTGAGCCAGAGGGACTGCCGGTTGCTCGGCTCCGGTCAGCTCTGGGCCACTCTCTGGCCTGTTTCCCCTCTAATTGTGAAGGGCAGTGCTCACACTTTCCCACAAGGCTGCAGGGTTGAGCAGAGCGGCAGCAGCATGAAGTGCTAGGGGAGGGGAGGGGAGGGGCAGGTGAAGGTGTCTCTCACTGCGTCTTTGCTGAGCAAGGGTACGAGTCTATGGCCCAGATAGCCAGGCTGCTGAGGCCAGGTAGGATGCCTGGCCCCTGACGACGTTCATACTTCCTAGAGGACAGAAAGCCCAGTGTGTCCCCAGTTCAGAGGGCCCGCAGTGTGGCCTGGCTGAGATGGAAGGGCAGACTTCCTTGGACAGGTGTGTGGTGGGGCGGCCGCAGGCCCCGGGTGTTTGGTGGAGCTAGGGTCTGCATAGTTTGAGATGGCCGAGCAGGCCAGCCAAGGGCAGATGCACATGGGATGCAGAAGGGAACAGGCCAGCGATCCTGGCACAGTCTGTGCCCCAGCTCCTGGCAATGCCTCCTCCCCACCACCAAGATTCCAGTGGTTTGGGGCACTGGATGGACTGCAGGACAGCCCTGTTCTGGGGTGGGGAATCCCATCAGCACCCTGCCGCAGGTTCCCCGGGAGACCCCAAGCTAGCCCAGGGTCTTGCCAGCCCCTCAGCCTCTTTCACTCTGAGGAGGAAGAAGAGCTGCTTAGAGGACAGTGTCCCAAGACCATCTGCTTCCCTGTGGTGCGGCTGGTGCCTAGACTTGGGTTTGGTGTTGTCATGGTGATGAGCATACCTGTTTCCTGCTCGCCATAAAGAAAAAGCCTTCAGGCCTCATTTTCGGCTCTGGACAGCTGTGACCTTCACATGGGGACAGAGGTCTACTCTCACCTACAGGGTCACCCCATACTCACCCTGGAAGGCCCCGGCCCCCCAGCCATCTTCACTGCCCATGGTGGCTCAAGGTTATACTTGCATGTGGGCAGCTGACAATGGGGAGGTCTGGGGACTCATGCCCCCGGGGGCAGCCAGGAACTGTCCAGTTAGCCTGGTGGAAGGCTAGCACCAACCCAAGCCTCTAAGAGGGAGGCCATTCCCGGAGGACTCCAAGAACTGCTGCCTCCTCCCTCCTGGAAGGTCTGCTGGACACTGAGAGGCCAGGCAGGCTCGGGTCGATGTCCCGGATTTCTCCCTGCACCCCTGCCCAGCTGGAGGCTCCAAAGATCAGCTCTAGGTCTGCTCTAGGTCCCCAGCGTATGTCCTAGAAGGCAGCATGCAGCAGGGACCCTGAGGGGCTTTCCAAGGAAGCTCCTCGAAGCAGTGATTTTCTGCTGGGAACCCAGGCCTCTCTGTGACCCTCTTGAGCTTTTGCCCCAGGACCATTCTGGTGCCTGTAGTTCCACAGAGGGAGCCCAGGCCCCAGGGGAGAGGCAGGTCAGCTAGAATCCAGGTCTCTCTTGATCTAGGAAGCCATCATTCAGCAAGGCTCAGCCCTACCCATCCAAAGTCAGGGTAACCCAGAGAGGGGGGCTGGCTCAGGGCTCCGTCTCAACAGAGGGGCCTCTGGCTGCCAGCAGAGGCTCTGCACTCAGCTCTGCTTGGGCCACATGTCCTGGGAGCAGGGGCTCTGGGGACAGTGCTGGGTCCCTGGCCACATCATCTCTGGTGGCAGTACAGTGGGAGTTGACAGCTAGGCTTTTGCAAAGGCCTCTGGTTGTGCTGAGTAGTGTATGCCCCTTTGGGAGCTGGAGAGTCAGCAGGGAGGGTGGGTGGCCTTGGTGGCTGTTGGCCAGAAGGGCCTTCCTCTCCCCTGCCTGTGCCCTCAGGCACATTCTTGAGCCTCAGGAAGGCTGTGGAGGAAGGGTGTAATATTCTCAGCCAGCAGAGCACCAGCCTTGGGTACGATCAGAGAGGGAAATGTGAAATGACACACAGCCAGCCGCACAGGCCAGTCCCCCACCCCCACCCCGGGGTCCCGCTGCCCTCGGCACCAAAGTCCTGTTTGCTGAGAGCGTGGAGGGCCAGGCCCTATTACAAGGGGTCCTTATCAATGGTGTGAAGAGGATTAATAATGTATTTATAGCGCATCATTGTGGTAGCCGAGAATGATCTATAAATGTGCGGTAAATGTTTTATAATGTTTTTGTAACCCGTTATAAATGATAAATGGCCGACTCTAGATGCGGGATCAAATATTTATAACGCATCGTGTGCGACGCTGGCCTGCAACAGTTCAGGAAAGCCATTAATAATAAAGTGGATGGAAATGTAAAAGTTACGGGCATGCCCGGCAAAGCCATTTATAATGAAATGTAAAAGTTGGCTGTTGGAAGAAGCCCACGGCCCAAAAGCGAGCTGTGGCCAGTGTCTCCCAGCTCCTGGAGGCCAGCAACACAAGGTGAATGTGCAGAAGGGCCATTCAAAGCTATGCTGTCCCCACGTGGCCGGCGCTTCCAAGCGGTGTAATTACTTAGCTAGAGGGCCTTAAAACGGGATTCACGCACAGCCAGCTCTCTCGGTCCTGCCTGGAACCACGGCGACAGTGGCCTTGGGGGGTGAGGGAGGAGACTGTGGACACTCTGTGTGAGGTCACAGTGATACCTCTGCCCCACATCTCTTCCTGGAGAAGTCTTCCAGCCTTGCAGACCCCTGCCCTGCCCACGGGTGTGCTCGTGTGACTCTGGTGACTCAGATCTGGCTGAGGTTCCATGAGCAAAGTCACACGGGGAGCCCCTGGGCAGCATCGTGTACGGGCTCTGACAGTTTCCTGCAGGAAGAGGCTTGCTCTGGGCCTTGCAGGTCTGTTTCCCTGTGCCTGCTCATTTCCTACCATCCTGGTGTCTCCCCTCGTGAGCTCGAGCCATCTTAGGGACACCTCCACTGGCGTTAGGGCTCCAGGCCCCACCAGGTGAGGGTCCCCTCAGACACCACAGGAGGGAACAGGATTCTCTGGAGTTGGGGTTTCCGGTGGAGGTGAGCCGCCACCCGGGGTCCCTGGTGAAAGTAGAGTGCGTTTTACAGTGTCCCCCTGCGAGCTTTTGAACTGGCGAGAAAGATGCTTCCTTTTCTGCCCCTCCTGGGTCCCCAGCTCTGCCTCTGCTCCTTTAAGATGTAATACAGGTGCGAGTAGGAAGCAGGGAAACTGAGGCTGGCCCGGATGATCTGCCTTAGGCCAGGGAAGCCACTCAGAGCAAGACAGGTACTGGACTGGCCAGATCTCCAAATCCCTTCCGTCAGGAATGGGGCAGGGCTGGCCTAGGAACCTTGTTTTCTTTAGCCAGTGAAATAACTCGGGTTCGAGGATGGCGGAAGGGCCGGGGCAGGGCTCCAGTGCCCTAGCCCTCTCCAGACTCGCCGTCAGGTTCCCACCCTGCCGCAGGCCTTCACGTGCCTGGCCCTCTGGCTCTTCCTCCTCCCGAAGTGACGCACGTGCACACATCCTTCACATCCTTCGGGGCTGTTCTGAAATCCTCCTCCTGGAGAAATCTTCCAGCTCTCCAGACCTTGTCCTGCCTACACATGTGCTCGTGTGCCTCTCGTGACACTGAGCCAGCTGCAGTCCGAGTCACTTTGTCCCCAAAGGTCTTTGCTATATGGCCCTGTGGAATCACACCACATACATCCACATACACAAACACACACACACTGCACACAAACACACAGTACATATAAACACCACTCACACATACACCACATACACACATCACACATACACTATACACAAAAACACACAGAGACACACTATACACACATATACACATATCACACACAGACACCACACACATCACATATACATCACAGATAACACACAAATATACCACACACACACACACACAAACGCGCGTACGTATGCACTCCAGTCTCCTCGGTGCTGCTGTGTTATTGACATGTGGCTAGCAGCAAGGGGTTTAAGGGAGCCAAGAAAAAGGGGTGGTTTCACCAAAGCCCATGCCTGCCTTCTGTTGGTGCGGACTCAGTCACTAGCCAGCAGGACTAAAAAGCCCCAGCATGCCTGGTGACACAGCAGGAAACCTTGCGGCTGTCCTGGCCAGACTGGATGGAAAACAGTGAGAGGGACTCCGGTCCAGTGCTAAGTAGGGGTGATGGTGGGCTCTTGGCAAGAAGGTGTTATTTCAGCCAACAGCCGACAGGAGGCGGGGCAGAGCAAGCAGACCTCAGGGCAGAGGTCCTGAGGCAGGAATGCGCCTGCATCCCAGGCACAGCTGTAGAGGGGGTGGGGATGATGAAGGGCCTGGGACAGAGCCCCAATGCTCTGATGTGAGTGAGGGGGGTGGGGAATCACGGAAACCAGGATGGGACCAGACGTGGTGTCCGAAGACACAGGCATAGACAGCCTGCTCCACTTTGCGGTTTCCATGGAAACCCCGGTGGGCTGTGGGCTGGCATGCAGCAGGTAGATGAGGACCAGTGTGGAAGGCCAAACTCAAAGGGGTGGAGAGAAGGGGCCAAGGTCAGCCTCCCTGTCATTCAAGCAGCTGACCGGAGGGGTGGCCCCTGTGCGCGCGGCTGGAGTAAGTGTTTCTGGGCCAGAGAAGCAGACATTCAGTTTGAGCATCATTGAACTTGGCGCTGCCTGGAGCCGTCTAGGATGCCGGGCTTGGGGCCAGAGGCAGATGCCTGGGATTCAGCACAGCAATGTGAGTGTAGCAGCTGGAGAGGCAGCCTGGTAGTCAGGGACACTTTCGGCCCTTGCAGAGAACCGGAGTCTGGTCCCCAGCACCCAGCCAGGCTGCTCACAAGCACCGTCCACGACCCCGGCTCCGGGGGCCCTGCCGCTGCTGCCATCTGTGCGCCCTGCGCCCTGCGCAGAAGCTCACACACTGACGTGCACATAACTTGAAGATGAGTAATTGTTTGGTTTTTTTCAAGGCAGGGTCTAACTATGTCGATCTGGCCATCCTGGAACTCACTATGTAGACCAGGCTGGCCTCAAGCTCACTAATATCTGTTTGCCTCTGCCTCCTGAGTGCTGACATTAAAGGTGTGGGCCACTACACCTAGCTTTAGAGATAATGTTAAAAAAAAAAAACAAAACAAAACCCAGCAGCAGCAACACCAGAATGTTCAACTAGGGCTGGTGGTGGGCACACAGCTGCCGGGCCAGTACTCAGGGGACTGAGCCAGGAGTTCAAAGCTAGCATGGGCTATGCAGCATGACCTTGGCTCAGACATACAAAATCAACTAAAGGGCCTGTCCTGAGTTCACCGGGGCCCCAGAGGGAAGGCAGCGGCTAGAAGGGACACCCCAGAATCTGGCTGCAGCCTGTCATCTGAAGTCGGATGGCCTCACCCGAGTGATGGTGGAAGCTGTGGGGCAGCAGCCTCCGGCAGCAGTTTCCCGGTCACATGGAGAAGAGACAGGGATAGTGTGGACCGCTGCTCTTTGTCTTGCTATGGAGAGAGCCAGAAGGGGAGGAGATGGGAGAAGCCACAGGTCTGTGAGGCTGAAGGGAGTAAGCTGCTTAGAAAGGCCTGGTTGGAGGGGAGGCCGCACAGCCCAGGGTGGTCGCAGGAGACGAGCAGAGCCCGTAGATTTCACAAGGAAGAAAGGTAGGAATGTCCTGAGAGCTCTTTAAGAGACTCCCCACTTCTGAGCGCAATGGCACCTACAATATAGGATGAAAACCCGTGTTCAGCTCCCTCCACACCACACACACACACACACACGCACGCACGCACGTGCGGCTGTAGCACAGTAGGCAGTGGTACAGGCTGAACACTGCACGCATCTCCAGAAGCAGTCATGTGGCTGATCCTATGTGCTCCTCCAAACATGTCCCCGTGACTCATCTCTGACTGCCTTTTCCCTAAGGCCTTCCAGGCTCAGCCTGCCTCACTCACAAGCATGCCTGCCCATTCTCCCAACCCTTGGAAACAGCCCACCAAGACATAGATCCTGCCAAAATGGCACAGTGAGCACGGGGTCCAAGAGCTCCTGAGCGTGTGGGGTGCTCACCTTGGACATCGATCCAGCGGCAGTGGGGACACTTCTGTCCCCCTGTAAAAGGGTCTGTGTGTTTTCCCTCGTGTATATGTTTACCCCATGCGCGCAGCGTCACTGTGTTTTGGTCTCCTTCAAGCCCGAAGCATCCCACCCTGCAGGCAAACTCCTGAAGACAGGGGTAAACAACGCTGCGCAGCTTGGGGAAGTCTCTGAAACTAATCACGTTCACTAGGCCCCATCCTCCCACCTTTCTGAGCCGGCCAAGCTGCAAAGAAGACTCAGGCTAGACCAGCTGCCTGCAAGCTGTGTGGACCAACTGTGTCACGAGGAAAGGACACTCTTCGGCCTGTAGAGATGCCTGCAGGTGGTAGGAGATGATCTAGGTCCTCGGCTTTGGCGACCCATCCCCTGTGCCGAGATGTGCTCTGGATGCCGCTGCCTTTGAGGCGTTTCTGTGCTGTAACTCCTCACCCCTGTTCCCATAACTAACCCCAGTAAAGCTCCCTGGCTCACCAGGTTGGGCTTTGGTGCTGTCCGTACTTTAGTCTGCTGTGGGCTCCCTGTCTGAGGCGAGTGGATGCGCGTATTGTGTCTCCCCAGGAGATCTTGTCACACATCAAGCGCATACCGGTGCCCAGAAGAGGACGTCGGCTCCCCTGGGACTAGAGTTACAGATAATTGTGAGGCACCGTGTGGGTGCTGAGGATCACACACAAGTCCTCTGGAAGGGCAGCCAGTGCTGTTAACCACTGAGCCGTTTCTCCAGCGCCTATTATTTTACACACTTAAAATAGTCAAACCCCCTGGAAACTGGGGTTACAGACAGTTGTGAATCACCACGAGGACGCTACACACTAACTCGGGTCCTCTGCAGGGACAGCCAGAGCTTTTAGCTTTAACTGCTGTGCCACAGAGAAGTTCTTAATCGTTTCCCAGAAACTGACAGTCCTCTGCACACTCAGTCCCTGCCTCTCTAGTCTCTGTATTTCTCTCTTTCCTGTGTCTCTGCCTTTCTCTGTTTCTGCCTCTGGGTGCCTCTGGGTCTCTCTGTCACTCTCAGATATGAAGCAGCGAACATCCCAAAGGGTCCAGAGACCCCACCACCACCCAGGGGACCAATGTGAGCAATGAAGACTCAACTGTGAGCCCACGACCCTGCATTCATCCAGTGTCTACTGTATGCTCCCTTATAGGGAAAAGCTATGTTTTCCTTTGCAGTGGGAGAAACTGAGGCTATCACTGATGAAGGTTGTCTTGGGGAAACCCGGGGCTGGGTACACCAGGGCAGAGGTGACAGGATTAGGGAGGGTTTCTGACTGAAGCCAGAGTTTGCACTGGTGATGGAGAACCGGCTATGGTGAGAGGTTGAGGGCTGGAGGAGAGGCAGGGAGGAGCAGAAAGGAGCATCCAAAAAAGTCAGTGGCCCCGTGGAGCTCCACAGCGGGTCTTGGAGAATGCCCTGTGTGGTCAGCTGGGGAGGCAAGGCCCAAAGGGAACACGGCGGGGTACGGCTTGCAGAGGCATGATAAGCAGGTTCTGGAGGCTGATAAGGTCCCTGGACTTTATTTTTGGAGAGCTGGCAGGAGGGGCTTCTGGGACATTGCAGGGGGTCTGTGAGGTGGGCTAGGGAGAACTAAGGTGCTGGCGCCATGTTGGGGGAGACATGGGAAAGCTGTCAGTGGTAGGGAGATGGAGTGTTCTGGCGTGGGGGACTCTGGAAAGGCAGGTTCCGTGGGGTGCTGGTGGTGACATCATCGGTGGCCCCAGGGGGCTCTCACAAATGCTGTCCTTAAACTACCTGTGGCGGCAGGGAGCGTGCAGTGGCTGGTCACATGGTGAGCCTCAAGATGGCCTTAGAACTCGGACCCTGGCATGGCCCTCTCAACCCTTGCTCACCCTTTCCCCACACTGCCTGGCAGCTGCCTTCCTTACCAGCTTTTCCGGTTCTTGTAACTGCTACCCCGAGGGTCAGGAAAACCTGGTTCCGGGACCAGGCTCTAGCTGAACTGGGTGTGAGTGCTGTACTTTGCCCCTTTGATGAGAAGCCTCAGGTTGGTCCGCTGCCCCAGCTGATCAAGGGTTGGGGCTATAATCCCAGGCCACAGGCTTGCATGCTCTCTCTGACAAGGAGCTCACGCCCCACTCCCAGGCCCTACACCTGCTGCCTGCACCAGGTGCCAGCTTGATGCCAGCCCACAGCTTGGGCATGAAAACCCGTTTTCATTCCTCGTGGAAGGTGTGGAGCAGCCACCTGGCTCCAGGCTGGTTGCCGCTTTTGGGAAAACACCTATCTTCCTAAAGTTCCTGCCTAAACAGGACCTGGGGCCCAGTTGGGTGGTGTCAGCTCACACTGTTCCTGACGGGGAGGACAGAGCTCGGCAGTGGTGGCACACAGCTTTCATTCCAGCCCTCGGGAAGCAGAGGCAAGCGATCGCTGAGTTCGAGGCCAGCCTGGTCTACAGAATGAATTCCAGGACAGCCAGGGCTACACAGAGAAACCCTGTCTCAGAAACAAACAAACAACAGAAACACAGAGGATGGCCACGTGGCTCTAATTGAGGACCTGGAAGAGGTACTTTTCTTAATCACCCTCGTTATCCGCAGCAGCCTAAGGTAGAAAACAGACTCAGCAAGCAAGCGGGAAGCTAGGACTGTCCTGTCTCCACAGAGAGCTCTGGGAAGTTCCCCACAGCCTCAGTTTCCTCCTCTGTGAGCGTAAAGGGGGTTACTCCGGCAGGGACGGCAGCCCCTGGCAGGGATGTTAGGGCAAAGGGAAACCAGACAGCATTTTAATGTGTGAGACAGGGTCCCAGGTAGCCTGTGTCAGCCTTGAACTTGGTAGGTATCCAGGAGTGAGCTTGAACGTCTCATCTTCCAGCCTCTACCCGCTGAGTGCAGAGAGCCCAGGTCTGTGCCACCATGCACGGTGGGTGTGAGGGGAAGCACTCTATCCACCAAGCGACGGCCAGCCTGGCGGCAGACAGCATGGAGCACCCTGGAACTCTCCTCCTCTGAGGTTACATTTACCCTGACCTCTGCCTTCCCATCTGCCAACTCCGGAGGCTGAGCCTGGAGGATGGCAGTCCGACAGCTAGTTCAAGACCAGGCTAGGCAGCTTAAAAGATTAGTTTTTTTGTTTGTTTGTTTGTTTGTTTTTTAAATAAAAGAAAACTGGTGGAGAGATGGGTCAGAGGTTAAGGGCATTTGCTGCCCTTCCAGATGACCTGGACTTTAATTTTCAGCATCCACACGGCAGTACAACAGGCTCAACTCCAGTTCCAGAGGAATAGGGGCCCTCTTCAGGTTTCCTGGGGTACCAAGCACACGAGTGAGTGGTGGACGGATACACGTGCAGGCAAAGGCTTACACACATAAAATAGAATTAAAAGTTAAAAAGAATCCCACGGCTGGGGATGCGGCTCAGCTGGTGGCGCGCTTGCCTGGCAGGCAGGAAGCCCTGGGTTCCATCCACAGCACAACATAAACCAGGCATGGCGTGGTGCACGGAGGGCGGTGGAGGCAGGGGAACCAGAAGCGAGGTCATCCTTGCGAATATAGTAAGCTAGAGGCCAGTCTGAGCTACAGAGGTCCCGGGCTCAGTCTCAAAGAAGACAATAAAGAAACCCCCGACGCCTCTGCTGGGAATCGTGGCTGGAGGCCAAGGCGGGAGCCGCCGCCCAGAGCCAAGGGCCTCCATTCTGCAAGTCCCAGGGAAAGGGGGCGTGGTCTCGCGTGGGTGTGGCTTGACCGAATTGGGGCGGGGCGGCGGGAACAGGAGCCTGTGTAGACCTCGGAGCTTGTGGGCCAGGCCTCCAGGGGGCGTGGTCTTGTGGGGAGGGGGCGGGCCTGAAGGGGTTTTTAAGGGGGCGGGACTGGCGTCCTCACAGGCGGCTGCAGTTTTGGGCGCCGGTCTCCCGCTCCCGGGCGCTCTCCTCTTCCAGCCTGGCTGGTGGTCTGCGGGTCCGGGCCTCCTCCACGTCTTGGCCTCCACGTCTGTGGCCAGTTCCTCGAGCCGCCGTCCCGTCCCGCCGCTCGCATGGCCGCCATCAAAGCCCTGCAAGAATGGTGCCGGCAGCAATGCGAGGGCTACCGGGACGTGAGCATCACCAACATGACCACCTCGTTCCGCGATGGCCTGGCCTTCTGCGCTATCCTGCACCGACACCGGCCCGACCTTATGTGAGTGCTCTTTGACCTTTCTGTCTGTCTCTGAGGTGCTGCTGCAAACGGGAAACTGAGGTCTCGCTTGCCCCGGGATCCCGGTCAGAGTTTGCAGACACACCTCTCTCAATGAGCCACCCGGGCAGGGCAGAGACCTGCAGGCACAGCTCACTCGGTGGCCCCCCAAGGCTGCGGCAGTCAAGTGGCCTCTGTGCAGGCCACCAAATGCAGCTGGGCCAGGGGCCAGGACGTGGGCTGTCCAGCCGGCTTAGTCAGTGGTGACTCAGGGCAGTGTCCGCCTTCCCCTGGCTCCCTGAGAAAGGGCAAAGGAGCAGCTCATGGGGGCCTTCTGAGACCCTGTACTGTCTTGAGGTTTGGCCCCAAGATCAGAGCCACTGAGACTAATGGTGGGATCGCTGCCCCTCCCCCAGCCTGTTCAGGCATCTTTGGGAAATCAATCAAAGAGGGAGGCCCAAGTCTTTTAGCACCTTAGGGTGGCAGGAGAAAAAGGAGACTGGACTACCATCCCTGGAAGTTGCGGGGAGGGGGGAGGGGAGGGGGGTCTAAAGCCCTCTATAAAAAAAGAGTCTTGGCATAGGAGGCTGGGAAGAACACGCTGCCTCTGTCTTGTCTCGGCCCACAGCTGAATCTGTTCTATCATTTACTCACTTAGCAGACTCTTTGGCAGACTGTCTATTACAGGGATCTAAGTTAGGCTGATGGCCAGAGTCCTGGAATGGGACAAGATCACCTACTGCCCATGCTCTTCTGAGCAAAGCTTTGATTGTCCTGAGACAGCTAGAGCCAGAGCTGCTGTTCTGGGAGTGTTTTCCAGGGAGGTCTTGAGGCTGAGTGAAGCTGGAGGCAACTGTGGAGCCGGCCTCAGTCAGGCTTCTTGCTGTGCAGACAGGGAAACTGAGGCTCAGAAAAGGAAACACACACACACACACACACACATACACACACACAAACCTTTTGTTCAGAGTACACAGCCAGCCAGGCAGAGGCAGGCCTGGTCTGTCCGGCTCCCTTGTGCCCAGCTTTGCTCTGCTCGGGAAGTGGGAATCTTGAGCAAGAAGTAGTATTCTGCCCTGTGGTTGTGAAATATACCCCTCGCCCCTGGGAGCCGCTTGAGGAGGCCCCATGGCATGAGTCTGTCGGGGAGATGGCTGGTGTGAGCTCAGTCATATGGAAAGCGTGCTGCTGAGCTTCGATGGATGCTGGGCCAGGGATGTGGACCTTAGGAGATGGACTTGGAATGGCCGTGTGGGTAGCCAGGTCTTCCCAGGTGGTGCTGGACGATGATCCAGAGTGGGGAGCCTAGGTGAAAACTATGTGACAAGTTTTCAGATGGAGGAGACGGTGCTGTTAGTTTTGGCTGGCCTAGCAGCCTCCGTTGGTAACTGGACAGGGCCTTTGCAAATACAGGGTTCCCCTCTGCTCCAAGGCAGGGGTGTGTGTGCCCCTGGCCTGGCACATAGTCCCTGCCGAGGGGGAGGGGTGTACACGCAGAGCTGCGTGTACGCCTATGCTTGTGCCTGCGTGTACGTGCTGGCATGAGCAAGTGTTAAATATTTGCTCATTTACCGGGCACCTGCTGTATACTGTCTAAGATCTCCTCAGCCTCCAAAGTGAAGGGAGCAACTTCCTGGTCTCAGACAGAAGTTCAAGGTGATGACAGGGAACCAAGACGCTGTGGGAGGAAGGAGGCTGGAGGAAGAGGCGCCTGCTCAGTTCCACTCCGGGTGCTGACTTCCTTGCTGTCCGTCCCAGCTAAAGATGATAGTTAGCTTTAGTTAGTTAGTGCCGTGAGGAGACCTGAAGGTGGCTTGTCTGCGTAGCTGGGGCCCCACAGATAAGGCCATGCTGCTGGGGCTCAGTAGCTGTGATAGAAGCTTGGTAGGCACTTCTGTGTCTTTGGACAGAGTTTGGAGGTGACAGAATTGGGACACCCTGGAGCTTCCAGAAGCTGGGAGAGATAAGGACCCTCCCCCGGGAGCAAGTATGACCCTGCTACACCTTGACACGGGATACCTGGCCTCTGGGAACCTGAGGACACATATTCCTGGGTGTAGACACGTGAAAAGAGGTGGAGATTTTGGCAGGAACTATAGCCGTTGATGTGTTTCCAAAGCAGTGGTTCTCGGCCTGTGTGCTGTGACTCCATGGGGGTCGCCTAAGACCATCGGAAAACACAAATATTTACTTTACGATTCACAACAGTAGCCAACAGTAGCAAAATCGCAGTTACGAAGTAGCAGGAAAGAATTTTATCCTTGGGAGCCACTACAGCATGGGGTGCTGTATGGAAGGGCCGTGTTAGGAAGGCTGACAAGCACTGTTCTAAAGTGTGGCTGGGTGCGAGGGAAGGACTTGTGCCATCTGATTCTGAGCGTTCAAAGCCCCGGGGTGGGCTGGTGAGATGGCCCAGTAGGGAAATGGCTTTACTGCTGGGCCCGGTGACCTCCCTTGGATCTGCAGCACTCACCCCCAAGACAAAAGGAGAGCCATGACTCCCAGTTGTCGTTTTACCTGCATGTGTGCACATCTGCACTCCTCCTCCAAATAAATAAATGCAACTGTTTAAAATGCCCCCAGCCTGGGTCCTGCCATGCTCCGGCCCCCGTGGGGATGGGGCTTGGGATGGGGGGGGTGTCTCACTGCAGAGTTGGAAAGGAAAAGTGTGATGGACCACAGGTCCAGAGGGGCTGTCCTCTCCGAGGAGCCCGAGCTCAGATCTTGGCAGGGCTGGGGGGGGGGGTCACAGCTCCCCAGTGCCCTAGTCCACTTCTCCTTCCCCTGAAGACCCTCTGGCAGCAGGAAGGTGGACATCCTGTCTCCTTATCCTTAGCTTTGCCACCAGGAAGTCCTTCCCTTTGTCTGACCTCAGAGGTTCCTCCTGCCTGCTGAGTGTGCTTCCTGTGGCCCTTGGTAGAGCACAGCTGTGAGGGAGCGAGCCTGGGCATGGAGCCAGCCAGGTGGGGCCAGGCTGCAGGCGGTGAGTTCACGTGTGCTGTGTCTTAGTCCCTCCCACATCGCTAGGTCTGAAGGACCAGACTTCACCAGTGACGCCACCTGGCCCAGCCCCTGCCTCATGCCGCGTGCCCCTGCTGCAGAGCCTGGGCTTCTACAGTTCCAGGGTGCTGCGCTCAGGGACCGTTTCTACAGTGAGGCCTCCCTGCTGCTGCCAGGTTAGAGCTGGGGAGCCACTGGCACAGCAGCCCAGCCCGCCTCCGGCTAGCAGCCCTGCCCCAAGTGGGACTCACAGAGTGGCTGGCCTTCCTTTGGGCCTCACCAGGAGCAGCCATAGGGCTCTAGTTGATCTATGAGGCCAGGGGCATAGCATCCTGTGGGTATGAGCAAGAGGTAGGTGGGGAAGGTGGCTTCAGGAACCTCCCCTCTCTTCTGAGATTGAACTCAGGTTGTGAGACATGTATGAAAGAGCCTTTACCCAATGAGCTGTTTGTTTTGCCAATTTCTTTCTTTCTTTCTTTCTTTCTTTCTTTCTTTCTTTCTTTCTTTCTTTCTTTCTTTCTTTCTTTCTTTTCTTTTCTTTCTTGAGACAGAGAATCTCATTATACATCTCTGAAGGTCAGGAACTCACTCTGTAGACCAGGCTGGCCTTAAACTCACAGAGATCCTCGGGCTTTTGTCTATGCAGTGCTGGGGATAGGTGGAACCCAGGGAACTGTGCATTCTAAGCAAGTTCCCTACCAACCAAGCCCCAGTGTTGGGGTTCTCTTGTTTATTTGGAGACGGGATCTTGGTAAACAGTCCAGGCTGGTCTAGAACTCACTGTGTAGCTCGGAGAGTGGCTCAGACTTGGGGTAGTCCCCCGCGCCTTAGACAGTGAGTGCTTGGAATTATGGGTATGCACCACCACGCCTCCTGTAAAGCTGGAGTTCTGTGGATACTTCCAGCTCTTGGCCACTGGTGGGGTGACCTGAAGGTCCCCAAGGCCCCTCCAGCCCCGGAGACTAGTGTCAAGGCCACAGCTAGAAGCAGCAGGTGGCTGACACAGCCTTCCCAGATCCCTTGTGGGGGGGCCTCTGACACTCTAGACTTCCCTGGTCAGGGGTTTTGCAGGGGGTGCTCTATCCTGAGGCTTCCCTGGCCAGAGCTGGGAGTGGACCAGGCAAGGCCAGCTGAGCTCCCCTCCCACACAGGGTTTGGCCAGCAGGAAGCGTCTTGGGCACAGAGGCCTTCTTGTTCTCCAGCCTGAGGCTGGCTGCCCAGACCCCTGCCACTGCCTTCCGGCTAAAACTGTCCAGGGCAGTGGGAGGGGGCTGCTGCCCTCCAGGAGACAACCCAGCCTGCCGCTGGCCTTCCAGAGGCCTTGTTCCCTGTGCCTAGTTCCCGGGTCTCCTGGCTGATCTCCCTGCTATCCTGTTTGTTTCACACTCTTGGTTTCACACTCAACCTAAGCTCCTCTCTCCACTTTGGAACTGCAGGCCTCTCTCTAAACTGTCTCTTCGCTCTGCCTTTTTGCCAATGGGATTAACTCCAGATGTGCTGGATTTGCTTAGTGATAACATGGAGCTGGGAAATCCACCCCCCTCCCCAGCCTGGTGCCCACCCTGCATAGTTGAGTTTTCTTCCAGGAAATACAAGAACATGAAGTCAGCCACGGGGGAATTCAGAAGGGGTGGGGGAACTATTCCCAAGGGGTCCCATGAGGTGCCTGGGTCGGGGAGTGGGGCTGGAGGTTTGCTTCCTCCACAGCCAAAGCTCACAGGGCTGGGGCGTCATTGTATTTGGTGGGTGGTGGCCTGGTTGTGCGGCCATCCACACAATGTTGGGTGGCTTCTTAACTCCATAGTTTCATTTAATCTGTTTGTGATGAAATGGAATACAATAGGGCCTGGTTTTGCCTTGTAAACATGAGAGCCCAGTTCGATCCCCAGCACCCATGTACAGAAGCCAGGGACAGTGATGTGTACCGGTAATCCAGTGCCGGGGTGGGAGGTGGAGCCACGAGGCTCCCAGCGCTTGCTGGATAGCCAGCCTGTTCTAACTGGCAAGCTCCACGCCCCATTGAGAGAGAGACCCTGCCTCAAAAGCTGGGATGGACATCTCCTGAGAAATGACGCCCAAAGTCAAGGTCTGGGCTCTATGTGTCCTCATACATTCATGCATCCACATGAGCGTGCCTCAACAGACAGGAAATCAAGGAAAGGGAGAAAACAGAAGGGTAAGAGAATGCCAACCAAACCTTACTTAGGATGTCCCCAGCGAAGGAATCTAGCAAACACCAGCCTGTACGGCTGAGGCAGGGGGATCTCAAGTTCCAGGTTTGGGTGGTGGTGTAAGTTCCAAGCAAGCCTGAACTGTGTCTCCAGGGAGACCCAGGCTCTATGAACGTGAGGCTGACAGCCGGGGCTGAAGCTTTGTGGTAGAGACCGGCCATGTGTGAGGCCCTAGGTTCGATCCCTAGTACTGGAAGAAAGTGAGTGAAGTTGGAGGTTTACGGCAGGCATATGGCGCCGGGAGTGGTGGTGCAAGCCTTTGACCTCAGCTTCGAAGAAGAGAGAAAGAGGCAGGACCTATGTGGAAAGCCAGGCAAGGTGGTGCAAGCTCCCGAGCCAGGCAGGAGGAGACAGGGGGATTTCTGGGGCTTTCTGCTCAACCGGTCTAGCTTATTTGGTGAGCTCCAGCCAGGGAGAGACTCTGTCTCAAAAAAGAAGCTGGGGCTGAAAAGATGGCTCGGGGGTTGAGAGCACTTGTTGCTCTTGAGAAGGACCTGTTCAGTTCCCAGCACCCACATGGCAGCTCACAACCATGTGTGACTCCAGGTACAGGGGATCCGATGCCAGCTTCCGGCCTCCACGGCACACTGGGCATGTGCATGGTGCATAGACATACGTGTACCCACAATGCTCACACACACAAAATAAAATTTAAAAAACCGTTTAAAAAAATTCAAAGATAGGGGCTGGAGAGGTGGCTCAGAGGTTAAGAGCACTGGCTGTTCTGCCAAAGGTCCTGAGTTCAATTCCCAGCAACCGCATGGTGGCTCATAACCATCTCTAGTGAGATCTGGTGCCCTCTTCAGGTGCATACTCAACAGCATCCTAGTCTCCCAGTGTACCTGGATTTGAAGACAGGGTCATCACAGATGTGATCAAGTGAACATGAGGTTGTTAGGGTCGCCTGCCCTGAGGGACCTGTGTCCCTAAGCTGAGGGACTTAGAGATACACACAGAGGCTGAGGGTGTGAGGACGTGAGAGACTGCAGCGGGCTATACCCAAGCCAGCAGACATGAGCACAGTTTCTCCCACAGCCTCTGAACAGGCCCTGCCCACATGCCCATCTTTTTTTGGGGGGGCGGTGGGAGGTTCAAGACAGGGTTTCTCTGTGTAGCCCTGGCTGGCCTGGACTTGTTTTGTAGACCAGGCTGGCCTGGAACTCACAGAGATCCACCTGCCTCTGCCTCCCGAGTGCTGGGATCATAGGCGAGCGTCACCAAGCCCGGTGGGTTCTGCCTCTTGAACTCAGGTCCTCACGCTTTTTCAGCGAAGACTTTCAGCACTGAGCCATCTCCAGAGCCCCACAGCGGCCCTCCCTGGAGAGAGCAACAGTGGCGTTTTAGAGAGGGGGTGGGGTAGCGGGGTGAGAGTGGTGGGGTGAGTGCCCGCACTCCCGGTGCAGCTCGGCTACCATCATCATCGTGAGCTGCTATCCTCACTGGGGAGCGGGGTGGGGGGGTCTACCCTGTGATACTCTGCTGTTGTCAGAGCGCAGGAAGACCGTAGGTTTTAGGCAATGGCTGCACAGCACTGGCACTGGCTGGCAACCTTCCTAGTGTTGTGACCCTTTAGCCTAGTTCCTCATGTTAGGGTGACCCCCACAACTGATTTTGTTGCCACTTCATAATCGTGATTTTGTTACTGTTATGAATCATAACGTAAATATCTGATATGTAGGATTTCTGACATACAGCCCCAAAGGGGTCATGACTCGCTTGATAGAGGTTACCTGATGGAGAACTTGAGGTGGCTTTTGGGGTCTGGAGTAGGACTGGAAGAGTTGATGCACTGGGTGTCATGCCTTCAGCCCTGTGTGGACAGGGGATAGTTACCATCAGGTTTTAGACAGACCTGTCTGGAGCGATGGGTGGGCCTGCATGTGGAGGTCAGCAGACGGCTGGCCCAAAGTAAAGGACATGGCGAAGAACGAAGGTGAAGGCGTCGGGTCTCCTCCTGCTTGTGCTCATCTCACTGGCCTGAGCTAAAATCAGCGCTTTTAGAGACAAAGAAGAGAGTGAGGCACGGGGGCAAAAGTAATCCCAGCACTCAACAGGCAGGGGCTAGGAGGATCAGAAGTTCAACGCTGGCCTTGCTGACTGTCTTACTAGGGTTTCTGTTGCTGTGGTAGAAACACCGAGACCAAAAGCAAATGTTCTATGGCTGTGAAGAGGCACCATGACCGCAGCAGCTCTTGCAAAGGAAAGCGTTTAGTTGGGGCTGGCTTACAGTTCAGGGTTTTGTCCATTTTCAGCATGGGGGAAGCATGGTGGCACGCAGGCAGACCTGTGCTGGGGGAGCGGGACTTCCACATCCCGCTCACGGGCAGCGGGAAGAGAGACGCCGGGCCTGGCTTCAGCATCTGAAAAGTGTATTTGGCTTATACCTACAGTTCACTTTGAGGGAAGTGAAGGCAGGAAGGTGGAGGCAGGCCCTGAAGCAGAGACCGTGAAGGAGCATAGCCGGGGGCTTGCTCCCATGACTTACACAGCTTTCTTACATCACCCAGGGCCGCCTGCTCAGGGGGCGCAGTGGGCTGTGCCCTACCACATCAATCATTAATCAAGAGAATGTCCCACAGGCTTGCCTCCAGGCAATCTGATGGGAGGCATTTTCTCATTGAATTCCCTCTTTCCGGTGACCTTTGCCTGGGTCAAGTTAACATCAAAACTAGCTAGCACAGCTAGGTAGGGAGTCTAACCTGGGCTGTCTGAGACAGACAGGGTATGTTGCTGGACCCTTAGTGTTCGCTGGGAAGCTGCTGGGAAGGGCTTCCTGCTAAGATGGTGAGCCCCGGATTTGGTAGGTTCAGTCTGAACTCCGAGGCCTGGCTTACACCTGTAATCCTAGTGCTTGGGAGGTAGAGGCAGGAGTTCAGGGTTGTCTTTGGCCACAAAGTGAGTTTGAGGCCATCCTGGGCTGTGTGAGTTCCCATCTCAAAAATGAATTTCTAGGAGCTGGCAAGATGGCTCGTCAGTTAAAAACGCATCGGTTGCTCAAGCAGGGGCTCAGCGCCGGCACCCACACGGCAGCTCACAACTGTCTGTAACTCCAGTTCCAGAGGATCCAGCGCCGCCTTCTGGCCCCTGAGGGCACTGCACACATGTGGTACAAAGACATATATGCTGGCGAAATACTCATACATTCAAAATAAAAATAAGGCTGGGCACATTCAGTCCCAGCACTCGGGAGGCAGAGGCAGGTGGGTCTCTGAGCTCGAGGCCAGCCAAGGCTACACAGAGAATCCCTGTCTTGAAAAAAAGCAAAACAAAACAAAATAAAGATAAATAAACTTTTAAAGCATAAATAAGTAAAGTCACACCCAGACTCCAGAGAGATGGCTTAGTGGGTGAAGGTGCTTTCTGCACAAACCTGGGGACCGGGGTTTGCTCCCCAGCAGCCACACACAAGTGGAAGGAGAGAACCAATTCCACAAAGCTGTCCTCTGATGTCAACACATAAGCTGAAGCAGACACGCCGCCCTCCGTGTCGTGTGTCCATACAGTAATAATAGTGAGAAAGCATCCTGATGGGCCCGCTGTTGGCACACTAGCTCAGGCCTCAGCAATTCAGGGACGGATGGGCTGCCTTCTGTACCCCATGCCGAGGGCGACATGAGCTCAGGGCATGGGAAAGCAAAGGCACACACATGTCCACTTGGGGACCTGAGTGTTCTCGGGGGACCCTGCAGAGTTCATCAGGCAGAGACAGGGAACAGCTTGGTTTGAGGTCCGGAGGCTGGGCCTGGTGTCAACAGGCTGTGGTAACTGGAGGGACTGGCCAGGGTGGTTCCGTGTGGTCATGGAGACCTTTTGGGCCCAGGGAAGCCGTTTATGCTTGGTCCTGAGAATTAGATGGAAACGGATGGCCTGTCTCGATCGGTGTACCATGCCCCTTCTCAGAGTGCGGCCGCTCTGCTGGGGGCCTGGAAGGGCTCTGAAGTACCTGGACCTATGAGTGAGATGACAAAGCAGGGCCACAGGGGGGCCCTGGGCTCCCTGGGTGGACAGAGGTGAAAGCAGGAGGCCAGCAACCACCTCTTCCTCTTCTGTTTAGAAACAAAACACAGCTTGTTTTCCAGCCTCCTAGCAGTAGCCATCGAGGTCAGTGACCCTGGGCGCCGGAGAAGGGCTTGTGCTTCAAAGGGGTGGGGGATGGGAGGGACCACAGTGGCCAGAGGACTCTGGGCTGTCCAGTGCAGGCTGGACAGGCACACTCCAGTCCTTGAGCAGTCTAGGGACACCCTGCATGTGGGGACAGGCTCAGGTGGATGGCGTCCACCCACATGTCCGGGGGCTGAAACCCGCCCCTTCCCTGCCCCTGTCCTTTGTTGGCCCACCTCTCACTGTGTGGGTGGTCCTGGCATCTGGAATGCGTTATCGGAGGTGGTCCTGGCCGGAAATGCTGAGAGTTTCCTGAAGGGCCGGGTAACTGGCAGCTGCTGGCTGGCTGCACTGATAGCTGAAGGGGAGGTTTTGTAAGGAGGGAGCGGGACACACACACTGCAGCTCTGAACCCCACTATGTGACAGGACTGACCCATCGCATTTTAGTTACAAAATGCAGCCCAGGCCTCCGAGGGTCCTCATGGCACAGAACTGGGCAAGGCCTGGCTTCTGCTGGCAGTCTGGCTTCAGACCAGGCTGTCCCAGGTCGGGTGGCTGTGGGCGCCCAGAGCCTTCCCTCTTTATTGTTTGAGGTGTGCCTGTGTCCTGGGAATGTGACTGTCACATCTGGCCAATTGAACAAGACTTACATTTGGGACTGGGATGGAGCCAAGTGGTAAAAGGTGTTTTTTAGCATGGATGAGGGCCTAAATCTCTGTTATTAGAACCTCAGGGAAGGAAAGAAGGAGGGAGGGAGGAGGGGAGAAGAGCAAGAGGAAGGGAAAGGGGGAGGAGGGACTGAGGAGACAGCTAAGTCGGTAAAGCATTTGCCGTACATGCACGAGGGCCTGAGTTCGAGGCCCAGAACTCATGGACAAAGGGCAGATGCAGTGGCCCGAATCTCACTGCTGAGGTGGTGGTTGGAGGCAGGAGGATGGATCTCTGGAGTTCCCTGACTGGTCCCCTAGCTCAACCAGTGAGCAACAGGTTCACTGAGAGTGATGGCAAAAGACACTGACACTGACTCACATCTGCCTGCACACAAACACGCCCACACGTAGAAGGCCGAGAAAGTAGCTCAGTGGTAATGTGCTTACCTAGCATGTGTGAGGGGTGGGGCCCTAGGTTAAATTCCCGGCACCGCCAGAAAACAGAAAGCAAAACCAGACGATTCGGATGGCTTGCCTCCAAGCCTGAAGACCTGAGTTTGGTTAGGATCCACGTGGTGGAAGAAGGGAGCATACTCTTAACGTCTGCACACATGCGTGGTGCACCAGGGCCCACTCACACGCGCTGGCTGAATAGAGACACTGTAACGAATACTGTAAATAGCAAGAGAAGACCAAGGAAAAGAAGAATTCTGTCCTCACAGGCAGGGAGCCTGGGGTCCCAAGGGAAGTGGCCTGCCAGAGGCAGACTCTAAGAAACAGGACACGGTGTTCGGTCAGAGACCCTTCCTCCGTGCCAGGAAGCTTCCCGAACAATTTAGGTCACCCCGATGGCGGCAGCACCTCCTGGGACCCACAGGCCGCAGGCGGATGGAAGGGCAGTTGCTCTTCAGCCAGCCTCCCTGGGGATGCCAACAGGCTCTGGCGGGCCTCTCTTGTCAAGATGGGGCTGGGCAAGGCAGCTTTCAGCTGGGCCGTGGTTTGCCGTGTTGTGGCATGTCAGGAAACGTGGCATGCTCATGGAGTCTAGGGCCCACTGGGCACTGGGTAGGTGGCACCCTTGGCCTCTCCAAGACAGCTCTCCTGTCCGGGGCCCCACCTTGGGTACATCCTGGGAGCCGGTGGTCACATATGGACTCGATTCTGAAGCCAGTCGAGGGACCAGGTACCTATGTGGTGGACACCGAGTCTCACCTCCCCATGGATAAAAGATGGAGTGGTTGGCCCTGCCTCCTGCTAGTGTCTTGCATGTGTCCCAAAGCCTCTCTGCTCCGTGCCCAGCCCGCCGGACCTGTGAGCATCTAGGAGGTATAAGTTGCTCAGAACAGCGGCCCTGCAGAGGGGGCCAGATCCATAAACAGAGTCAGCGCTGTCCCTGGAGCATGTCATCCCTCTGTGTGCCGGCTCGGCTCCTCAGGGCCTCTCATGTTCACCCCACAGCGTCCTTTCTGCTCTGAGCTCTGTCTTGACTGGACCAGCTCTGTCTTGAGCTGGTGGTTGTATTTCTCTGGATTTGTCTTCTGCTACATCTGATGGGGGCAGGAATAGCAACCAAGGGCTCAGCCTCCTTATTGGCTGGAGGTGAGGGCCAAGCCGGGGCCCTACTGTGGGTCACCTGTACCTGGGTGGTAGGCAGTGGCGGCATCATTGTGGTCTCTGTAGGCCAGAACTGGTGCCAGCCTGCCCATCTTAGATTTGCTTGGGAATTCACAGTGAGTTCACAGCCCCACTCCTAGCCTCAGTTTCCCCATTTGGGCAAAATGGCCCTGAGGCCTTACTTCCTTCTTAGAGTTGAGTAGCTTTGGACATAAGTGTTTTCTTTTGTTGAGACAAGGTCTCCCTATATACACCTGCCTGTCCTATTTGGTATGTAGATCAGGCTGATGCGTTTGTCTGTCTGTTTTTGTTTGTTTATTTATTTGTCTTTGAGACACAGTTTCTCTGTGTAGCACTGGCTGTCCTGGAACTCACTTTATAAACCAGGCTGGCCTTAAACTCAGAGATTTGCCCACCTCTGCCTCCCGAGTGTTGGGATTAAAGGTGTGTGCCACCAGTGACAGGCTTTTTGTTGTTATTTTTGACACAAGTGTTTTTATCTTTCAGAAACTTCAATGCCCTCCGGAAGGAAAACATTTATGAGAACAACAAGCTGGTGAGTAGGCCAGCTGATGCCCACTGCCCTGTCCCCTAAGCCCTCTGCCTCAGACCCCCCCTCATGTCTGAAGAACCACTGCACCTCAGTGGAGCAAGCCTTCCCCTAGGCTATCCTGGGGTTCCATCCTGGGGATTTGGCCTCATCTTAGATCCTAGGCCCCAGGCACCCTCTCTCCCTCTCTGGGATCCCAGGAAGTAGCAGCCAACCTCCTCTGTGGATGGCCTGTCTGATCCACCCAGGACGGAGCAAGGCCACTGCAAGCTGTGGGTCCTGGGGGTGGACAGGACTGCTCCCTGGTCCTGGGGGACCACCTTCCCTGGCCCCTTGATTCCAGACCTATCTGTACCCTCACCAGGAGAGCCTTTCTTGTGCCAGCCTAACTCCCCCTGCTACAAAATAAGCCCCACTGTTCCATGGACTGAAGTGTATCTGTTCTTGCTCCGAGCCAAGCAATGTCCACGTGGGCCCCTGAGCTGACATCACTGAGCAGGACTGAGACAGTGGACATGAGATGGCTTTTTTATCCAGGCAGGGCAGCCTCTGCGACTTAATGATCATGAACCACAATTAAAGGCTCAGTTCCCGGCCAAGCATGGTGGCAGCACATGCTTTTAAGCCCAGCACGTTGGGCTGGGGATATGGCTCAGGGAGGGAGACCCAAGTTCAGATCCCCAGCCCCCATGTAACTGCCGGATGAGTGTAGTAGCTGGCCTGTAATGCCAGCGCATGGGAGGTGGGGTCAGGGAACACCAGGAGCAAGCTGGCTGGCCAGAGTAGCCCATTGGCCAACTTGGGATTCAAGCGAGGGACCCTGAATCAATACACAAGATGGACAGTGATCAAGGAAGGCATCGGTGTCACCCTCCAGCCTCCACACACATGGGCACATGACATACAGTATCTGACATGTACACCCGCACACACTTGAACATGTGTGTACCCCCCACATGCATGTAAAAATAAACATGGTAGAGAGCAATTGAGAGAGACATTGGCCTTGACCTGGCTTCCACATCCATGTGTATATGCCTGCAAAAAAATACACACATGCATGTGCGCAAGAGTCAGCTCCTCTGGTGTTGACTGCACCACAGGAGCACAGAGCCAGGCTCGCTGGGACACTGCTGTAACAGCCCTGGGCTTGAGACAGGAATGCGTGCTAAGGAGAGGGGGCTGGGCTGCCTGGGTGCCTGCTGGCAGGTGTGTGGATGCTCTGAGGCAGTCATCCTGGCTGGAGTGGTGCGCGGGCAGAGCCTCGGGGCTGCAGAGTGCTGGGAAGGACACAGTTGAGGGGCTGGCCGGTGGCTAAGGGTCTCGAGGCAGGTGCAGGGCATGGCAGAGGAAGGACTTTGGTCTCTCCCTCCCAGCCAGTGAAACTGGGTTCCTGGGAAGCATGAACCTGGGGCTCTCCATCCCCAGACTCTGCAGGAGAAAGGAGTGTGTGGCGAGGAGGTCATACAGAAGGCACAAATGGCCCTCAGTGGGAGTGGCCAAGCACTAGGCTTGCTGTGCGGGTCAGAGGAGATCTGAGGCTTGGTATGAGTGTGCCATGGGGGCACTAGGGAGCTGAACATGTGGCAGCAGCATAGGAACCCAGACTTGGCATCCATATGGAGGCCACACAGGCATGTGGAAGAGGAGAGACAGTGAAGGGAACTAAGGGAGAGCTCTCGGAGTCACCAGGATGTGGGGCGTCACCAAGGCCATGACATCAGTGCCTCTGCCCTGGACTAAAGGGAGCTGGTGGAGCTTTACTTTTTATGCATTCTGTTTTGCAGTCCTGAGATTTGAACTCAGGGCTTCACACATACTAGGCCGGTATTATACTGAGCCATACCCCAGCCCCTCACTGGGGGATTCTAGGCAGATGCTCTACCACTGAGCCACAGCCCACCCCCTCACTCGGGCATTCTAGGCAGGGGCTCTAAGGCTAAGTTGCATTCCCAACCACCCTTTAACTTTTATTTTGAGATAATATTACTAAGTAGGCCTGGCTGCTCTTGAACTCACTCTGTAGCCCAGAATACCCCTGAACTCATAATCAGCCTGCCTTGGCCTCCCAGGTATCTGGGATGATAGACCTGCAGCCACAGTTGGCAGTCTGATGAGGGCTTGAGTGGGTGGAAGTCACTGGCAACCAAAGGTGGCTGTCTCAGTGAGGCCAAGAGTCAGATGGAGACAGGGAGTACAGAGGGGTGTCCCGGGGCTGCCTGGCAAGGGAAGCAGATGGGGAGGGCAACCAAGGCCATAGGTCAGTAGTTAGAGCCTCCATGGGCTTTGGTCCTAGAGGTGGGCAGCAGATGGTGGAGGTGGGAAAGGCACTGCGCTGGCAATTATGGGGTCTGGTATGCAGCAGGTGCTCTGTGGGGATCCTGGCCTTCCCAGCCTAGTGCTTCCCATTCCCTGGCTTGGGGTGTCAGGCGCCCCATAGACAACCGCTCTAAGTAGATGAGGTTTGGCTCAGTAGGGCTCTGGAGGCTCGGCGCTGTTTCCAAAGTGATGAACTCCAAGGGTGGAGTGAGGACAAGACTCCAAGAGCCTCCTAGAGCCAGGCCTGGCAGTACAAGCCTGTAGACCCAGCTACTCAGAAGGCTGAGACAGGAGGGTCACAAGTCCAGGGTGAGTATTGGCACTGGGGGTGTGGCTCCATGGTAGAGCTCCTGCCTAGAATCCCCCAGTGAGGGGCTGGGGGTGGGCTCGGTGGAAGAGCACTTTCCTATCGTGTGGGAGGTCATGGGTTCAGTTTACAGCACCTGTCCCCAACATACGACCTGCCCTCCGTCTGCTCTCCTGAGGAACAAAGTCCTGTTGGGACTTTGAACCTTTATACAAATGGACAAGCTGAGCCTGGGAGGTCACTCAGGCGGGAGCCCTCTGACTTGAAGCCCAGGCTTCATTGCCCCCTTCTTTCAGCTGGGCTATCCCACTGATTTGAGCCCCTTTCCAGGCCTTTCAGGTGGCTGAGGAACAGTTGGGCATCCCTGCCCTGCTAGAGGCCGAGGACATGGTGGCCTTGAAGGTTCCAGACCGGCTGAGCATCCTCACCTACGTGTCTCAGTATTACAACTACTTCCACGGCCGCTCCCCAAGTGAGTCCCGGTCCAGAGGGTCCCTCCCCTGCCTGGGGTGTGACTGAGACTGCCAATGCTGCCAGGGCCACCAGCCCGTCCTGCAGGTCCTCCCCTGCCGGGGGCGTGACTGAGACTGCCAATGCTGCCAGGGCCACCAGCCCGTCCTGCAGTCTTCCCTCCTGGTCTCCATGCCCACCCTCCATCCTCATGCCCCAGCACTGATGGGTAGTGATGAGAGGGGGCAAGGAGGGCACCGTTTTGAGACCACGCGTGTGGATCTTATAGCTGTGTCTGTTACCAAGGAGACCAGGGCCCCCTGGGCATCCTTATCCCCCAGTTTAGTCCTGCCGGGAGACACTCAGCACGGCTGTGTCCACCCTGTGCTCCTAGGTGCAGACATGCTCTGTCCCGGCCTTTTACCCTCTTTGCCTGTCTCGACCCTGAGGGTCTCAGCCGGTGGCTGGAGTCATTTTGCAGCCCCTGCGTGATGCTGGATTGACTGCGGCAGCGGAAGCTGTGTGGCTGAGGCAGGGATGGGCAGGGCAGAGAGGACAGAGCAGGTCTTTGCCCTCCGAGTGGGGAGCTGCTTGTGTCCCTGCACCACATTCCTCTTAAAGCTTTAGAAATCTCCGGAATCCCCCTGGGCTGAGGGCCAGCCCCAACTGGTGGTTTGGAAACAGAAAAGTCCCTTTCCGTGACCCTAGATGGGGCTGTTTGCTAGGAGAAGGGGTGAGGGCCAGGCCAGGGTTTTCTGGGAAAAATGTGCCCTGAGGCTGCCCTTTCTCTGCGCTGTGTCCCAGCAGCTGTCCTAGGGGCCCGTGCCTTTCAGGGTGCACACAAGGACTTCTTAGAGGGTGCAAGCTCTGGGTGGGCGCCTCCTGACCCCTGTTTTCTGTGCCAGTTGGGGGCATGGCTGGTATAAAGAGACCCTCATCAGACACAACTGAAGAACTCTCTGGAAAGAAGGTTCTGGCCGAGCCTACCAAGTTACCCTCACCTGCTCCAACGCAGAGGTCACCACTGTCTCCAGCGAGGACAAACCTAGTGGTTCAGAGGAATGACGGTGGCTTGGAGAGGCCATCCCCAAAGGCTGTAAGCATAGCTCAGTTGAGTGGGCATCGCAGGGCTGTGCATATCCAAAAAGGTAGAGCTGTGGGGGATTTTGTCTTAGGGTACAGCACCCCTTCTCGTGTTTCATATCCAGCGCACCCACTGAGGTAGCATTTCTAGGCATGGCAAAGAGCTGTGGTTCCCATACTACAAATGGGTAAACTGAGGCATAAGATGTCATCCAAGTGGAATGGAGCTGGAACCAAAGACCTTTCCGGGCTGGTTTAGGCTGTTGTCCTGTTTCCGGGATGGGAAGGGACACTGGACTGGACCTTGCTTCCCAGGCCAGCCCTGCAGCACTGAGCGGGAGTGCCCCCTGCTGGCCCTCACTGGGTACTCTAGGGTCCCTGGAGCTAGAGCAAGGCAGGCCTGGATGCCAGGGGGAGTAGCCTGATCCCAGGGCCGGGAGGGGTGACAGGAGGTACTAGGTTTGTCCCCAGCATCCTCAGCGTCCGGTCTCCTGCTCCACCACAGGGCCCTTTGGAGACCCTGAGTGTGTGACCACGCCCATGCCCGGGCTCCTGGCTCTCCAGGGCCACTCTCAGGTCTCTAACCTCTAGAGCGGGCCTGCTGGCCCCCTCTGGGCTGAGGTGGGAGGTTGTAGGTGCCAGCTGCCCCTCCACGGTCCTGACCCCTCCCTGCAGGCACTGGGGACGGCGGGCAGCTCTGTCAGCAGCAGCTGTGGGGTCTGCGGCAAGCACGTTCACCTGGTGCAGCGGCACCTGGCTGATGGCCGGCTCTACCACCGGAGCTGCTTCAGGTATGGCTCCCCACCGCATGTCGGGATGTCACTTTCTTGCTCACACACCTCCCCTGGCTCCCACGGGCCTCCCGTCTGTCTTCCACTGGCCACAGATATCCTCCTTTAATGCCCCCTTGGGGATGTCCCTCCAGACACACTGACTCAGTCTCCCTTGTCTTCTCAGCCCGTTGTGTTGCTTGCTTGCTTGTTTGTTTTAACTCTGTGACCCATAGTCATCTCCTTCCTGCCTCCCAGAGCGTCTAGATTTGGGGGACGAGGAGTGACTCCTCTGTCCTCCTGTCAGTCTTGGGGTGGTTGGACTCCTGAAGGTGAGGCACACTGTGTGTCTTTATGTATGCAGCTAGTGACATGTCTGGGCGCCCTGTGGCGCCCACACCCTGACAAGCCACCAGGTGAGGCTGCATCTCACAGTGCCTGAACTCACTAACGAGCACCTGCTGAATGATGGAGGTATGGCAGCGTGTGCTTTTGGGAGCGTGAAGTCAATGAGTGAGGGCGCGAATGAATGACGGAGCCTCCGTGGCTTCCTCCCACAGGTGTAAGCAGTGTTCCAACACGCTGCACTCAGGGGCTTACCGTGCCACGGCAGAGCCGGGGGTCTTTGTCTGCACGCATCACGGCCCGGAAGTCACCTCTCCAAGCCCCAAGTTGTCAAGCCTGGCCTCGAGGCAGCCAGGGGTTTCTGCTGCAGACAACAAGCCAACTGGCATCTCACGGAGGGTTCAGGAGGCAAACGGAGAGGTGACCCCGCTGAGGGCCAGGGCAGCAGCCTGGGAACCCGCTGTAGGCAACAAGACTGCCAAAGGTTTTGTCCGAAATGATCCTGACCCTCCAGCTACCTCCCAAGTCCATGTGGGGAGCCCTGCAGGGCCCAGGCTGCCCACGAGCCCAGTGGCCACTACTTCTGTGAACAGCAAGGCCAGCACCCGTGTGACCAACAGCTCCGCAACACAATGGTCACCTGCCCAGAGCGGCACAGTGACCGCCGGCTCCCATCCTGTTGTGTCCCCAAGTGCTCTGGACTCTAAACCATCTGTACCCCAAGGCCACACGGCTTCAAAAGGTGTTAAGACTCAGCTCAACTCCAGCACAGAATCTCCAAGCACAGCAGCCACCACAGCCTGGACCCCCTCAGCCTCTAGGACTCAGCAGGCCCGAGAGAAATTTTTCCAGAACCGTTCCCCGGGCCCAACCCCAGCCAGCAGCAGTCCTGCTGGCAGGGTCCCCGCTGTGGTGACTGCCTCCAATGGCAGGGCCCCCCATGTGGTGAATGCCCCCACCAGCAGGGTCCCCACTGTGGTGAGTGCTGCTGATGGCAGAATGTCCACTGCGGTGACTGGCCCCGCTGGTGGGGTCTCCACTGTGGTGAATGTCCCCACTAGCAGGGTCCCCACTGCGGTGACTGCCCCTGCTGGTGGGGTCCCCACTGCAGTGACTGCCCCTGCTGGCGGGGTCTCCACTGTGGTGAATGTCCCCACTAGCAGGGTCCCCACTGCAGTGACTGCCCCCGCTGGCGGGGTCCCCACCACAGTGAAAGCCTCTGCCAGGGCAGCCTCTGCTGTTGTGGATTCCCCTGTCCAGGAAAGCAGCCGGGAGCAAGCACTCAGTGTCCTCAGGAAGGCCCTGCCGGGGCTGACAGGAGCTACTACCCAGGCTCCCAGGAGGTAGGTGGAAGGCCTGTGGGATGTGGCTGTGACCTGCCCACCAGGACATGGAGAAGTCTGATCCTCCATGACTGTGGGGCCTTAGCCTCCTTATCTGGGAGCAGAGGTGGGGCTGGTGCAGAGGTAGGAATACGGTGATAAAGGTGTTGGTGGCTACAGGTGGCTCTTGTTAGACTGCTGCTCCAGGACCCTCATGCCATCTTGAGAACGGGAAAACGGGTGTTGAGCTGGGTGCCCCACTGCCTGGCACCATACCTTGGGTGACTTGCATGAATGGAGCTGGCTGCTGAGGGTCCCTTTAGGCCTGGCACCTGTAGTGTCCTCCATTAGACTCTGACCATAGGGTGCAGATAGAGGGGGTAGGGTCACTCCTCACACTCCTTCGGTGGTAGAAGCATGTCCTGCGACAGGCCACCCGGGGCTCCAGAGGAGGGTCCTTTCACTCTCTCCAACGTCTAGAGTTTCCTGGCGGCTGCCTCCCTCCATCTCTGATTCCATTGTTGCATGAACTCTGCTTTCGCTGTCTCTTCTGTCTTTTTTTTTTTCTTTTGTAGTGTTGGAGATAGAGTTGAGGGTATCTCACATGCCAGGCAAGTGCTCTACCACTGAGCCACACCCCAGCCCCTCACTGGGGGATTCTAGGCAGGGGCTCTACCACTGAGCCACACCACACCCCCCTCACTGGGGAATTCTAGGCAGGGGCTCTACCACTGAGCCATACCTCAGGTCCTTTTTTTTAAAAATTATGTGTGATATATTAGTGGGGAGAAGTGCACATGTCACAATGTCATGTAGAGGTCAGAGAACAATTTTATGGAGTTGGTTTTTCCTCCCACCTTTATGTGGGTACTGGGGGTTGAATTCAGGCTGCCAGGCTTTCATAGAAAGCACTTTTATCCACTGAGCCGTCTTGACAGCTCAGTCCTTTAGTGTTTTGAGACAAGGTCTCATGTAGCCCAGCCTGCTAATTTACAAGCTGACCTTCAATTCCAAATCGTCTTGTCTCAGCTTCCCCAGTGCTGGGCTCACAGGTGTGCACCACCACACCTGCACTGCCTGTCTCTTACAAGGTTCAAGGATTTGATCGAGGACCACTGTACCCCAGTGTGACTGCATCTTAATGTGTTCACATCTACTGAGCCCACCCCGCACTGTTTTTTTTTTTTTAGACAAGGCTTCTCTTTGTATAACCCTGGCTATCCGGGAACTTGCTCTCGAGGTGGCCAACTGGCAGGTGGCCTCCATCCACCTGCCTCTGCCTCCCGAGTGCTGGGATTAAAGTCGCGCAGCACTATTTAAAAATAAGCTCACACCCCAAGCTCCTCAAGGACTCAGCAGCAGATGTGAGTCTTAGGGTACCCATTCAGTCCAGCACAGCTGTCTGTTGAGTCAAGAGGCCCTGTCCCAGGTCGGTCCTTGATTTCCAACTGGGACATTCCTGGCTTGTAACTGCCTGACCTCACCCCGTTTGGTGCCTAGAGGCCCCTGGGCCGGTCCCAGGGTCAGGAGAAGATTGGAGACGCCGAAAGCTCTGCTAAGAGCCTCTGCAGAGTCGGCTCAGCAGAGCTTGGAGTGGTGCCACACGGTGCCTGGGCTCTGTGTGCCTGCATGTGTGTTGCCTACGGGAATGCAGGTAGAACCCGAAGCCCAGTCAAGGGCTGGTGCCTGGCTGGGCTGCTCAGCCTGTGAGTAACGTGCTGAGCGGGGCGAGTGCAGACCAGCCCGGGCCCTCCAGCGTGCTTCAGCTCAGCACCCCATGCATGGCATATTTTGGGGACATTTTAATCCCAATGGACACCAGATTTAATAGCACATATGTGCCACAGCAGATGCCATGGGCCATCTGGCCCGAGGTTGACTGTCGTCCACTCACTGGGGTCAGTCTGGCAACTAGCATCTTGGCTGGGGGAGTGACTCCTGGATTCACCCACAGCTGATGCCTGCTCTTTTCCCCACAGGCCCTCCCCAGCCACTTCCTCTGTCTCAGTCACCCTTCCCAAGAGCGAAGTGCCTCCAAACGCCCCCTCAGCCAAGCTGCCACATTCAGCCACCCCCCAGGCCCTCAGCTCTACTTCAAAGATGGAGACTATGGCCCCTCCGAGTGTGGGCAATTCTCCATGGGCATCTGTATCACTCCAAGCTGGCAAAAAGAGCCAGGGCCTATCTCCAGGGGTTCCCAGGACTGATGCTGGCTCAAGGTCACAAGCAGAGGTGGCAGCAGTAAAGGGTAAGTCCCTTTCATGGGCCGAGGGGGTGGGGCTGAGAGGTGTGGGTCCCCAGGCTCTGCCATTCTGCAGTGTCGCTGTGTCTGGGCCACCTTTCTCTCTGAAGGGTGTTCCAGGTGCCTGCAGTTCTGTGGCTCAGCTGTCAGCATCCCTGATCCTCTGGGTCTTCCTCTGCTGCCCCTGGGTGGCTGTGTGGCTTATATGCCCAGGGTCGCATCAGGACCGTTGCCCCATATCTAAGCCCAGACCGTTGTGCTTTCTGTCCTGAGCTGTGTCCCCGGGGTGCAGAAGGAGGCCCTGTCCACCTTCACAGTGTCCCTGTCTAGGACTGGGGTCCTGTTGCACCTCCCCTCCCCCAATAATTCTTTCCAGACCCTGGGTCTGCATGCCCCTGCCTTTTCTGTGGTGTCTGGGGGAGTGGGGCTCACCATGCACCACAAAGGTCTCTCTTTGCAACTTTCCCTCTGACTGAGTTTCCTGCTGGACCCACTGTTAGGTGTGAGCTACGGATGACCATGGAGAGGTAGCCATGCCCTGTCGTTCCTCAGCACATCACGGGAGTCGGTCCACAGGGCTTCCCTTCTGTGTCAACACCCATTTGACAGTTGGGCAGTTGAGGCCCAGAGAGGGGCAGTGATTCCCCCGGGAGTGCACAGCACACTGCCAGCATGGCTACAGCCCCGCTCTCCTGTGTGCTGAACTGGCTCTGAAGAGACTTCTCAACTTGTCTCACCCACCCTCAGGTCCAGGCTCCACCTCTCAGGAAGGCCAGGAGGAGGGGCCAGAAGCATGGAGGGCTCGCCTGAAGCCTGTGGATAAGAGAAGCCCAGCTGGGAGGTGAGGGGGGGCAGGGAGGTAGTGGTGTGGGGGTTACCGGCAGGGCCACACGTGTGCCTGTGGGTATTCAGAGTGACGGGGACACCTCATGCCAGTGGGATGACCTAAGGGATGTGGCAGACACAGGGCAGCCAGGGTGCCATGCCAGGCAGCTCGCATGAGCCTAGCTTGGGGGTGGGGGTCAGTGCATTCGGCTCCTGCAAGCCTGAGGCACCCAGCCCCTGCAGGGAGCATGTGGAGGCCACAGTCCCACTCCCTGGGGGTGGCCACAGGTCAGTCCTGGAATGAGAGGATGAGGCAGGCCTGGCCAGGTGGCTTCCTTCAGACCATGTGGACCTGGGGCCTAGGCGTATGGCTTTGAGACTCCGAGCTGTCCTTGCCTGGGCCGGGACTCACTTTATTTTCCATCCAGGGCTCTGGAGCAAAAAGAGCCAAGGACAGGGGACACTCCCAGAAAAGTCTCCAGCAGCTGTGACTCCAGCGTCCACACTATTCAGAGCAAGGGGTCACCACACCCTGCTGGTTCCAGGCCCAGCCTTCCAGGTACCGCTGTGTGTCCTGGTCAGGGTATACACACAAGGGTCAGGCTCAGCCTGAGCAGGTGCTTGCATCTGGTGTGGATGTGTGTGCATGTGCATTCTTGAATGGGCTTAATGTGCATTCATGTATGCAGGCACAAGATAGGTGTGTGCATATTTATGGTCATGTATGAGATACGTATGTGGGGATGTGTGTACATGCATATTCAGACATAGGATTTATGTATGCACACACTTTTGGATATGGGACTCAATGTGTTTATGCATGGGATGTATGTGTATGCAGCATGTTCAGGTGTAGTGTGTGTGTGTGCGCACATGTGTGTTCAGGCATAGAATGTACATCTGTGAGACACGGTCTGTATATGTGTACCTGTGTATTCATGCATGGGATGCATGTATGTGAGGCATGTTCAGGCATAGTCTGAATATCTGCACATGTATGTGTCAGGCACATGCATGTATGCACCTGCGTGTTTAGGTGTGCCTGTAAACACGTGTTGGATCATGCTTGCTCTTAACATATTCTGTAGGCCACTCCAGGTCACATCCTGTGATGTCAGCAGCACCGGCCTTGTGGGTCTGTTGGATGCTGTCTCCCTGGGTGGACACGGCCAGCCTGGGCAGGGCACCTTGGGAGGCACATGGCACTGCAACACCAGCTGTCCTGGGACAGCTCTGGCTCCTCTGAGCGGCAGGGCCCTGGCCAGCAGGCTCAACACGCCTCCCCTCCCCCCTTTGTGCCAGCAGCCTCCTCTCCTTCTCTGGCACACCGCAAGAAACTAGCTGTCCCTCCCAGTCTTGATGTTTCTGCTGATTGGCTCCAGCCAGAGCCCAAGAAGCAGGAAGGTCGGACCAGGAACTGGAGAGAGGAGGAGAAGGCACCCACCTGGGGGACAGGAGGTCAGTCCCAGAGATGCCATTCTGTTTGGAATGTGCTAAGCCTGCTGGGCTCACGGCCAAGACTGGAGGGCTAGGCCATGCCCAGGCTCTGTTGGGCTTGGTGTCCTCAGACCCAGGGCCCCAGTCTGTCTGTTTTCCAGAGAAGCCTGCGATCCCAGACAGTAGCCTCGCTGCTCCTGGTGAGGCTGTGATCTCCCCAGTCAGGGTGAGTTAGCTGGGCTCAGGTGGCGGCTGGGCTTTGGTCCTGTGTTTGTGCTCACTGTCCATCGGCTCCCCCAGCTGCACCCCAGCTACATCCCCCAGGAGGAGCTGCAGAGGCAGCTGCAGGACATTGAGCGTGAGCTGGATGCCCTGGAGCGCAGGGGTGTGGCGCTGGAGAAGAAGCTGCGGGCGGCTGAGGGAGGTGAGCGGCTTGGGGTGTGCCCTGCCTGTGGCGATGCCCCACTGCTGACATTACCCGCTGGTGGTCACGTTCTATCAGCTTTTCATGCCCCTAAATGACTGGCCGTACCGCTACTGGCTGTCCACACCCCCTGTGGCTGGCCACATTGCACAGCTGGCCATGCCAATGAGCTGGCCGTACCCTATAGACAGGTCATGTTCCCATAGGCTGGGCATACCTACACTGGGCAGCCGTGGCCACACTGGCTGGCCATCCCTTAGGCTGCAGACTGGCCAGGCCCCCTCCTGGTAGGGGCCGGCTCCATCCCTGGCTGGTTGCACACTGGCCGTGCCCAGGATGTCTGCAGGCCCTCCTGAGTACCTCCAGCTAGCTATTTTTCTGCCCCAGGTCTGAACCTGAGCAGCAGGGTGGGTGCCAGACACTCTGCGGCCTCCCTGCCCTAGCTGGCTGTGTCTCTCCACAGACGCTGCCGAGGATGCCCTCATGGTGGACTGGTTCCGGCTTATTCACGAGAAGCAGCTGCTGCTGCGGCTCGAATCGGAACTCATGTATAAGTGAGAACCCTGAGCCTTGCAGTGCCTTGCGGTGCCCTGCGGGGACCAGCCAGTGGTTGTGGCTGGGGACAGCTCGGTCAGGTTGAGTCTCAGACCTGTGTGTCCTACACAGGTCCAAGGACCAGCGCCTGGAGGAACAGCAGCTGGACCTCCAGGGCGAGCTTCGCAGGCTGATGGAGAAACCGGGTGTGCATCTGTTCCCGGGAAGCCTGGCCTGAGAGCCGTAGACCCATGTACCAACCTCCCCATTTGCCCTGCCCTGACCCGTGAGATGGCCGTGGCTAAGCCACGAGGCTTATGGCTTTTGTTCCTATGCCTCTGGCTGTGTGACCTCTGACAAGTGCCTTGGCTGTTCTGTACCTGAGTTTGTGGCTCTGCAGAGTAAGGGCCTCACAGCGTGTTTCCCCTGCTTCTGCCTCCTAGTGTGAGGTTCAAGGGGATGGCGTGGGAGGGACACTTTAAGCGATGAACACAGCCTTCCTGCCACATCCTGGCCACAGGGCTCCTGCCTCAACCATAGGTAAGACAGACTAGTGGCCCCACACTCGGGCTGTATGGTCCATTCCTCGATCTGGCCCACTCTGTAAGTTCCTCGATCAAGCGTTCCTGTCCGGCGGAGATGTTGACCCAGGCAGGGGAGTTATTCCGTCCCTGAACAGAATGGGGCTTCTGCTCACAGCAGGCTGTCTCCACAGAGGGTCTGAAATCTCCTCGGGACTGCCAGCGGGAGCAGGAGCTGCTGAATCAGTACGTGAACACCGTGAATGACCGCAGCGACATCGTTGACTTCCTGGATGAGGACCGGCTCCGGTGAGGGACGGGCCCCCAGCTGGCAGCGGAACCCAGGCTGCACTGCACAGGAGGAGTCAGGGTGGGGGAGGCTAGTCCTCCCACGGGGCTCCTTCCCACAGCACTGCCCAGTACAGCTCAGGAAGGAAATGGCCTGCCTCTCCCCCAGAGTGGCCGCCGTGAGTGGCCTGTGAAGCTGAACAGCTAGCTGAGCCTGGAGTGCCTTTTTCAAAAAAACCTTTTATTTACTATTTTTATATGTGCACCTGTGTTCCTGCAAGAATATGTACTAGAGCCCAGGAAAGCCAGAAGAGGGCATCAAGTCCCCGGAACTATAGTTATAGATGGTTGTGAGCTGCCATGTTGGTGCCGGGAACCGAGTCAGGGTCCTCTGCAAGAGGCATTAAGAGCTCTTTAACTGCCGAGCCATCCCTTAGCCCCTAAAACTTCGTTTCCATGCAGGCCGTCTTCCTGAAGAGTGAGGACAGTGGCTGGCCAGAGTGTTCTCAAGCAGCCCAGCCCTGTAGCTCTCTCTCTTAGGTGGCCTATGGGCCTGTGTCCTCTTCTGCTGGGCATGTCCTTCTCTGTGCACAAACTGCTCTATAATGGTGGTTGTGGTGACATGGTGTGTGACATATTATCTTGCATGTGTTGCTAGGAATTAAACTTTGCCTCATGAATATTAAGCTCTGCCATTGCACCCCCATCCTCTCACTGGGGGACTTTAGGCAGGAGCTCTACCACTGAGCCACACCCCAACCCCTCACTGGGGGATTCTAGGCAGGGGCTCTACCACTGAGCCACACCCCAGCCCCTCACTGGGGGATTCTAGGCAGGGGCTCTACCACTGAGACACACCCCAGCCCCCTCACTGGGGGATTCTAGGCAGGTGCTCTACCACTGAGCCACACCCAGCCCCTCACTGGGGGATTCTAGGCAGGTGCTCTACCACTGAGCCACACCCTAGCCCCTCACTGGGGGATTCTAGGTAAGTACTCTAACAGTGAGCTATGTCCTAGCCCCTCACTGGAGGGTGCTAGCGTGCTATAGCTTGTTGATACTTTGAGACATGGTCTTACTAAGTTGCCCAGGCTGGCCTTGAACTCACTCTTTGGCCCAGGCAGGCTTTGAACTCAATCCTCCTGCTCCAGACTTCCAAGTAGCTGCTATGATGGGCCTGCACCATCCAGCAGAGCTTAGCACTTAATTTTAACCAGAGGTGTGCAGCTGTGTGTTTTCTGGTGGCTGCAGAGCTTCCCCGTGGTCCCAGATGTGGCAGGAGTCTGAGACAGTTAGTGACATAAATGAATGTGTACAAGCCTGCGCTGTTTGCTCAGCTCTCATGTCAAATGAGGCCCAATGCCAGGCCACACAGGGCCTTAGCCATTGTCAGACCAGGTCACCTGTGGTCCCCAGGTCACTGCTGAGTGGCTAGGCTGGGAAGAAGAGAGGAAGGGTGGGGTCTCTCATAGGAGAGGAGGTAGCCTGGGCTAGGTAGGGCTGACTCTGGTGTTGAGGTGTCAAGAGAGGGAGAGAACGCACATTCTCTGTAGCTCCCCAGCACCCACGTTCCTCACAGTCATCCTGTTGCCATTCCAGGGAACAAGAGGAGGATCAAATGCTGGAGAGTATGATCCAGAACCTGGGTAATTATGGAGCACAGCAAGGGACAGGGAGGACGGAGAGGACAGTCTTCCCTACACCCGTGGGGGCGGGGCCTCCCAGCATGGGCCGGGCCAGGGACCACGGAAACACAGGAGCCTACCAGGAAACTTCAGGCGTCTGTCCTCCCCTCAGGCCTCCAGAGGAAGAAGTCCAAGTTCCGACTTTCCAAGATCTGGGCCCCGAAGAACAAAGGTGGCGAGACGTGAGCTGCATATCTCCGGCCTTTCTCAGGAAGAGACTGGTGCTGTGGCCCCAGACAGGATGCTTGGGGGTACCAGGGCCCGTGCCTTGCACTCTGGGGCCTTGTAACCTCAATAAAGACATTGACATTCCCACGTTTGCCTACGTGTATCACTGTGCCAGGGCGTGGCGCCTGTGTCCCAGCATGTACCAGGTGCTTTGGGTGGGTGCTCATTCTCTGTCCCAGTTTCTTCTCCGTTGCCGTGATGATATATCCTAACAGAGCAGCTAAAGGGGGAACCTGTTTGTTTTAGCTCCCAAGTCCGGGTTAGTCTGTCGTTGCAGGGAAGTCACGTGACCCGGCTCTGAGCCTCTGGTCATGTCACATGACCACAGTCAAAAAGATAGGAATGAATATGTGCACACTTGGTGCTCAGTTTTCGTTGCTTTCAGGGAATCGAGACAGGGTTTCTCTGTCTGTGTAGACCAGGCTGGCCTTGAACTCAGAGATCGCCTGCCTCTGCCTTCCCAAATGCTGGGATTAAAGGCGTGTGCCACCACGCCCGGCTCAGTTTGCTTTTATACATTTAGATAACTCAGGCCCAACCCTGGTGCTGCTCCCTTTCAGGCCCGGTCTTTTTAAGTCTGTCAAGGCAATCAGGATGTGCCTGCCTACAGGCCAACCTGGTCTAGACAGTGCCGCCTTGAGACTTCCCAGGTGATTCTAGACCGTGTCCAAGTGACAGCCGAGGCTAATCACCATCCTCTCTGAACACGTCAGTTTCTTCCTGGCTGTGCACATGGGAAGGAGGATAGAGATATGCCCCCATGGCCTGCCTGTGGTCTGTGCAAGGTCTGGACACGGGTGACCTGAGGGCCGGGGACGGAAGATGCCTAGGGTTGAAGATAGCGTCCCTGGGTGGCTGCAAGGGTGTCTTCTCAAAGCTGGGCTTTGCTCTGCAGGCTTGAGAAAGAGCAGCGGGGCAAGCGGCTTGGGTGAGTCAGGCCGCAGATAGGCAGGTTTGGGCCAACGGTGATGTGTCTGGTGTGGCAGTGTGCTAGCTGGTTTTATGCCAGCTTGACACATGCTGGGTCATCCGAGAGAAGGGAATCTCAGTTAAGAAAGCGCCTCTATAAAATTGGGCTATCGGCAAGCCTGAAGGGCATTTTCTTTTCTCTTTTGTTTTTGTTTGTTTGAGACAGGGTTTCTCTGTGTAGCCCTGAGGGTCCTGAAACTTGCCCTGTAGATCAGACTGTCCTAGAACTAAGATCCACCTGCCTCAGCCTCCTGCTTAATGTTATTAAGTCTTTTAATGACACCGCCCAGCCACAGACATTTTCTTAATTAGTGGTTGATGGGGTCAGAGCCATTCCTCCACTGGTGGTCCTGGTTCTATAGGAAAGCAGGTTGATAGAGCCTTGAGGAGCAAGCCAGTGAGCAGCACCCCTCCATGGCCTCTGAATCAGCTCCTGCCCCGCTTGAGTTCCTGCCCTGACTTCCTTTAGGGGTGGAATATGAATGTTGAAGCATAAGCCAAATAAATCCTTTCCTCCCCAAGTTGCTTTGGTCATGGTGTTTCGTCACGGAAATGATAACCCTAACTAGGACAGAAATTGGTAGGAGGCGTGGGGTATTGCTGTGACAGACCTGACTATGGATTTTGGGAAGGCTTGTGGGAGGACTTTGGAACTTTGCTCTAGAAAAGCCATTGAGTGTTGAGATTCCAGTGAGCTATTCTGTGGGAGCTTGGAGGACGACAATATTGAAAAAAGTGCAAACAGTGGGGGCCTGGCTTGTGAAATTTCCGAGCTAAGTCTGAGGGTCCCTTAAAGACTCTGATCAGAGCTGTTTGCTGTTTGGGGTTAAGAATCCGTGGTTCTGGTTAGCTGGGGCTGAAGAATCTTGTGGGTAACAAGATACTAGAACCACTGGGTAACACCTTCGCTTTGCAGGGACAGCTGCTGCTGACCAGCGGGGGCTGAAGAGTCAGCTCTGGGTGAACAGAGGACAGCATCACTGAGGTGAAGTCTTCTGGCGAGTGTTTCCTCAGAGTCGGCACACCGAAGCTCTGTCCCTGAGGCGGCCAAGATTATACCTGGTGCTCACAGCTAAACTCAGTCATATGGAAGAGTCGCCCAGCTGGTATGGGTTTTGAGGGCATGAAGGGGTCATTGAGAGCAGCTGAGACTTGGCACCGTGAGAACCCAGGAGAGGCCACTGGTGAAGGCGCAGACTCAGTGGCAGCTGAAGGCCCAGAGCTGAAGGGGTCATGCAGAAAAGACCCTGGCACTGTAGAGAGGCTATTGGTCAAAGTGCAGCCCGGCTGTGGAAGACCCCAGCATTCTGGAGATGCCAGTGCCATAGGGTGACCACCAAGAACAGCAGCCGTGGAGCGGAGCTGGTCTGAGCTTGGAAGACAAGTTGTGTGTGCCATGGAGGGCAGAGCCGGAGAAGTGACCTAAGTGCTTTGCAGGAGCCCAGCAGGCAGTGAGTGAATCCCAGATGTTGGACATCGAGTTATTTACGCTATTGGAGTTTGGTTTTACTTCGATGTGATTGGGACTCTACCCTGGTTTCTTCCCTTTTGAAATAAGAAAGAATTTAACTTTTTTTTTAAAACTTTTTTCATAGGAGCCCATGCTTGAGAGAGAGACTTTCAGTTTTAAAAGAGACTTTGGATTTTAAAAGAAACTGATTTTTTCTTTTAAAGACTGAATTTCTAAAGTGTTTGAGTTTGTACGGCTGTGGAACTTTTGGCTTGTGAAATGTCTTATACTGTGGTGTCTGTGTCAATGCTTGGTCTTGGGGGTGAGCAAGAGAGGAAAAGGCTGTGGCTTTACAGTGATGTGTTTGTGTGTCAAGTTGGTCAATTGTGCTTGATAGTTTTATGGTCCAAGCTTGACCCAAACTAGAGCTGTCTGAGAGGGGGGAACTTAATTAAGAAAGTGCCTCCGTGCTGTGTGTGGCATACCCTTTAATCCCAGCACTTGGGAGGCAGGTGGCTCTCTGAGGCCCGCCTGGGCTACAGGGCAAGTTCCAGGACAGCCAGGGCTACATAAAAAAATTGTCTTGAAACCCCCCCACAGCGCCCCCCCCCCCAAAAAAAAAGATGCCTCCATAAGATTGGGCTGTAGGTAAGCCAGTTGGACATTTTCTTAATTCCTGATTGATGGGGGAGGGCCCAGCCCACTGTGGGTGGTGCCATTCCTGGGCTGGTGGTCCTGGGTTCTGTAAGAAAGCAGGCTGAACGAGCCATGGGGAGCAAGCCAGTGAGCAGCACCCTTCCTTGGCCTCTGCATCAGCTCCTGCATCCAGGTTCCTGCCCTGCTTGAGTTCCTGTCCTGACTTCCTTCAGTGATGGACTGTGGGTGTGGAAGGGTAAGCCAAATAAACCCTTTCCTCCCCTAGTTGCTTTGATCATGGTGTTTAATCGCCTTGTTCTTTGGGTCTTGGGCTCCACAGGCAGACTGGAGCTCCAGGATCTTTCGTGTGTTAAGGGCACAAGGTTTGGAGGGGCCTGGGCAGACCTACCTGGCCCTTGAGTTAGCTCCCCTAAACCCCCTTCAAACTATGCAGGAACCCTCTGCAGTTCAGCCTCTTGACCACCAGGGGGAGGCAGACTGGCATACAACAGGTTTGGGGCTGCTAGGAGGCGCCAGGAGCAACTCAGCTTTACTCAATAGGGCGCTCCCTGAGGCTCAGCGAGGCTCTGCAGTCCCTGGAAGTCACACAGCGGGTGGAACCCCGGGGTGGATGGCTCTCTGAGCTCCTGGGCTGTGTCCTGGTGGAGGCGGTCGGTCCCGTGGGACAGTTACCTAGCAGGCTATAAACAGGGAAGAGGAGCCAGGACGTTGGTCCCCAGCCTGTTACCCATGCTGCTCTCCTTAGAATGCAGATGTAGCCTTGGGACTGCCAGCCGTGCTTGGTGCTTGGTAACTATAGGCTGGACCCAGGCCTGACTCAGGTCTGTGTGGCACGCCTGCTATTTTCCAGGGGCCTGGTTCCTGCTGCCCCACACGACATGGTCTCATACGGCCTAGGAAGTCCTACTTAGAGCATGGGAGCCGAATGACCAGCCCCTTCAGCCAGGAGGCAGAGCCTGAAGGACCCCAGGAACACTGGGTGGCCTTTGGGGACAGACAGAGCCACCTTCGCCTGCCACCCCCAGCTTGGAATCTGCAGACTCCATTTGCCTAAGGCCATCGGGATAGTTCACAAGGATGGCAGTGGGCCCATGGGCCTCAGGCCCTGAGGGCACCAAGGTGTGCTAGCCAGATGCTCTTTGTCGCCTGTGCAAACAGTCAGTGCTTAATTTGTGCGCCCTTTCTGTTCCCAGAGTTAATCCAGAGCATAGGAGGGGCTGTCCCCTCTTGTCCACATTGGTCTTCAGTCTTGAGGATCAGAGGCCTCTGGGAAAAGTTCTGGCCTCTGGGGAGCAGCCTGGCTCTGGGCACTAGTGGCTGTAATAGAAAGAGGTGGGCAGTGAGGCTGGGGGTAGGGAGTGCCACGCTATGCCTCGGCAGGTGGGCATCGCCCGGATTTCACAGAGCTTCGCCTCCCTGCAATACCTCTTGCTTCCTCCCCTATCCTCCCCCCCCCGACTCCTGTGGCCAGGGGATGGGGTGAGGATTTGCACGTGCTTGCTGGCTCACAGCCGCTCCCTATTTCCAGGTCTCTGGGTAACTGCCTCCCTGTTCTCACGGAGGCTCCTGAGCACTTGTTCAGACGTTGCCCTGTCCCTGGTGTCTGAGGCGGACCTGTGACACTGAGGCGGTGGGTAGGGCGGTCATCTCTCTCCCGCTGTGGTCTCCACGTGCCAGGGGGGTGCCTCACGCAGTGGGGGCTCCTCGGCTATTTTCTGAATGAATGAATGAACAGATGAATGAGGACTGACCTGTGTGTTGAGCCATCAGCTGCTTTTCAAGCCTCAGAGGATGTCAATGCAGCCAGTGTCCACAAGCTCAGAGATAGACCCTGGCCGAGCCCTGCCATGCATCATTTTGCCGTGGGACCTGGCACCAAACTGGGGTGGATGGAGGGGAAGAGAAAATGACTACCCAAGAGCATCTCAGAGCTGGGGAACAAGGCTGGAGGGTGCTGTGGGCTTACTTGTCTGCGCCCCTTTCTCCGGTGGCTCAGGCCTCCCTGCCTGGCTGCTCAGCCGTAGCTGGGTGTGGATACCCCAGTGCGGGAGGCCCCTGGGAGTCACCCGAGGCTTGCTGGGGCATGCTTAGGACTTCAGAGCCCTGGGGCACTCGTGTGCAGTCAGAGGTGGACATGAACTCCATGGTCACTTCCCATCTTCCTGGACACTCTTTCTCCTTCCAGCACAGGGCAGCCACGGGACAGGAGTCCAGTCCTGCCTTGCACTGGTCCTTCTGTGCGCCGAGTCTTGCAGGGACTGCTTTGGCTCCCACTTGCCGCTCGAGTTTGGAGCCCAGCTCACCTGGCCTGCCTCGGGTTAGCCCTGTCCTGCTGCACACACATCTCACCAGAGCTCTCTGACCAGGCGCCTGTGTCAGCTCCCAGGAGACTGTTGCTGGTCGACGGCTGTGTCTTCTCCTCCGAGGAAGCACAGCCCTCCGTCCCCAGGTCGGAGTTCGGGTTCTGCATTACATGATCTCCCAGGTGATGGGCGCTGCTGATGGAGGTGGAGACCTGAGTGTGGCCCATTAAACTTCCAATAAAGAAAATCCCCACACCTTCCTCTGAGGCCACTGGCGCTTTATAAACCACACCGGACGCAATCCAATTGAAGGCGCAGCCTGGAGGACACCTTTATCTTATCTCAAATTGAAATTACATCATATTCTCTTCTTAAGTTAAAAAGCAAGAACTTTGTGCTTGCTTTCACATGGCCATGTAAAGCTTAATGTTTTTTTTTTTTTTTTTTTTTTTTCTTGAACATTAGATACCCAACACGGACCATTTCTAGCCTTGTTATTCATGGGGAAGAACTTTCCAGAAAGGAGTGGTGTGTTTGTAGGTAGAGATATTGAGTGCAGGGCTGATTCCAAGTGAAGTGGATATGTCCGCATTTGTACCAGTCAGGTGGCTGAGGCCAGGGGACCACTTTGGGATTGATGTTTTGATGGTTTAATAATTGTGCTATGAGTAGGGAGAGGCTTGTGGTACAGGCCTTTCATCCAGGCCACTAGGGAGCCTGAGGAAACACCACCAAGATCTTAAAACTTACTTGGGCAAGTAATTGAGACCTTGTCTCAGAATAGAAAGGGCTGGTGAGATGGCTCAGTGAGTAAAGGTTCTTGCTAGCAAGTGAGAAGACCTGAGTTCAAAACCCAGGACCCACATGATGGAAGGAGAGACCCAACTCCTACAGGTTGTTTTCTGACTTGTACACATGTGCCATGGCACACAGACTCACACACACACACACACACACACACACACACACACACACACACAAATTCTTACAAGTAAATACATAAATGTAATTAACTATAACATTAAAAATGTAAAAGAAAAACAAGCTGGGGCTGTATGTAGCTCAGTGGTGGAGCTCTTGCCTAGACTCCCCCAGTGAGGGGCTAAGGTGTGGCTCAGTGATAGGGCACCTTGGCTAGAATGCCCCAGTGAGGGGCTGGGGTATGGCTTGGCGGTAGAGCACTTGTCTATCATGGGAGATGCCCTATATTCCAACAACAGCATGATAAAGTAAAAATTGCCTTAGTTTCTAGTTTCCCCAAACCCCAGACCTGGCAGCTGAGGACACTTGGCTGTCTTTTGACATGTGACAGATGACAAGGGACATGTAGGTTAACCATTGCTGATGGAGAAACAGAATCCTCAATGCTCAGTGGCATGCTACAGTCGCCACTGGCCACAGGTAACTGTTGAAACCTGAATCATGGCCAGAGGAATGAAGGTGTGCCAGGAGCTTTAAATGTGAAGAATTGCCTCCTTGTCTGTGATGCTGGCAGTTGTATCCAAAGCCTCTGGCACACTGGGTAGGAGCTCTACCACTGAGCCACCCCCCAGCCCCTCACTGGGGGATTCTAGGCAGGTGCTCTACCACTGAGCCACCCCCCCCAGCCCCTCACTGGGGGATTCTAGGCAGGGGCTCTACACTGAGCCACATCTCAGCCCTCTTAGTGGGATTTTGAAAACACTCAATAGAAAGCATCTGGGTAGAGCAGTAGAGCACACATTTAATCCTACCACTGGGAAGCAAGAAGCAGGTAGATGGCTGTGAGTTTGAGGCCGACCTGGTCTGCAGAGTGAATTCTAGGACAGCCAGGACTACACAGTGAGATCCTGTTACAAACAAACAAACAAAATGAAAAAGGAGAAAAACGGGTAAAATATCCCTAGCACTTACTTTGCATTGTAAATATTCAAATGGTAATTTTTAGGTATATTTGGTTAAATAGATTTTTAGAACTACACTTGTGTGTGTGTGTGTGTGTCTCAGCATGGGTCAGAGAACAACTTGGGAGTCATTTCTCCCCTCCCACTATGTTGGTCCTGAGGAACACTCACATCCTTGGGCTTGGTAGCAAGCACCTTTACTGGCTGAACCATCTTGCCCACCACCTTACTGTTTTGTTTTTACTTTCAAAACAGGATCTCTCTGTGTATCCCTGGCTGTCCTGGAACTTGCTCTGTAGACCAGGCTGGCCTCGAACTCAGAGACTCACCTCCTGAGTTCTGGGATTAAAGGCGTGCACCGTCACTGCCCAGCTCACTTTGCTGGTTTTCAGAATGTGGCTTTTGGAGAATTTCAGATCCTGCGTGTGGTCATGCCTGTGGTTATGTGTCTGTCAGGCGTGACCTCGCTGAGTTACTGGAGATCTTTTCTGGGCGTGGGGTCTGGCTGGAGTTCCCTCAAACTTCCTTGCTTGGTGCCTCTGCTTGCTAAGCAATCCTGTGTGCCTAACCTGCCTTCTATGTCCTGGGTTGGGCTTCTGGCTGTCTCCTGACCCTCCCTTGTGTTAAAGGGGTTACATGGACCATCACAGCTGATGTCCCTCCAGGCCACTGTGTCACCTGGGAGCTTGTCACAGGGGGAGGGTGTCCTGTATCTGTCAATCTCATTGAAGCCGTTGAAAGTCAGTGGCATCCCTCCCGTTCTGTTCCACCATTGACCAGCTGTCCATCCAGCAGGTCTTTTTATTTGGGTGAGGTTGGCTTAAATGGGAATGGCCCCCATAGACTCACGTGTGTGAATGCTTGGCCCATAGGGAGTGGTGTTATCAGGGGGTGTGGCCTTGTTGGAGGAAGTGTGTCACTCTGGGGGGTGGAGCTTTGACGTCTCCTATGCTCAAGCTACACCCATTGTGGCACACAGTCTTCTGCTGCCTGAGGATCAAAATGTAGAACTCTCAGCTCCTTCTCCAGCATCCTGTCTGCCTGCACACCCCCGTGCTTCCTGCCGTAATAATGGACCAAACCCCTGAACTGTAAGCCCCAATTAAATGTTTTTCTTTATAAGAGTTGCCATGGCCATGGTGTCTCTTCACAGCAATAAAAACCCTAAGACATTCGTGTTTTTGTGTCTGAGGTAGGGTTTCACTATGCAACACAGGCTGGTCCCAAACTCACGAGCTTCCTGCTTCAGTCTCCCAAGTGCTATGGTAACAGTGCCACGCGTGGCTCCAAAGGGTTTACCTGTAACTGCTGGCCAGTACGAGTCCAGTGGCGAGCAAGGGTCTCGTCAGTTCCAGTCATCAAGGATGAGTGAGTACAAAGGGAGCTGGGTGCAGTCTGGCGGCCTGGGCTCTAGGAGAAAATCACAGGGGCTGTGGAGCTCTGAGGAGGATGTGCTGGCAAGTGAGGCCTGAGCTGGTGCAAAGGCCCCAGGGCACACAGAAGCCAGTGCCTTCATGTCGATGGGGTGACGGTCATGGAAGACCCAGCCCTGTCCACATCATGTCTGAATTATCTCACCTCACACCAACCCTGTCTGCCCTGTGGAGGGGACAGACACCTGATGCTGTCAATCAAGTAACCCCAGTAATCACCTACGCAGGCTGCTCTCTTCATTGGCCAGAGCTTAGTCATACGGCCCCGAGTTACTCTTCTAGACAAGGGTGGTCTCCCTGTGGTCCTCAAAATACAAGTGTTCTTTTGGTGTTTAAAAAAAAAATGCCAAAGCTTGTTTTTCAGAATGGAGAGGTCTAGAAGTCGGAAGCGGGAGATGTAGGATTTGGGGCCAGGTGCTCTGGGAAGGTGCTGGGGAAGGTTCTCCTACCTCTGCCAGTGTTGGGTGGCTGTCGGAACTCTTGGCTGTGGGCTTACTGCCCCGGCTTTCTTTCCTCTTGTCCTCTGGGCATCCTTCCCTGGGTGCTGGCCCTGGGCCTGGCACCCCCTGATGCCCAGGGCAGCCTCTGCCAGCCTTGTTATTGGGGGTGGGATGTGAAGCAGTCTCCTGGGGTTCCTGGTTGAGAGCCTATGCCCCAGCAGTGGGCACTATTTTGAAGGCCTTGGAGCCCTTGGGAGTTGGGGCCTGGCTGCAGGAACTGAGTCGCTAGGGGCGGGCCCTGGGAAGGTACCTGCCCTGGCTTCCTGCCTTACTCTGCTTCCTGCTCCAACAGGAGGCAAGCAGTCTTCCCCACTCCCTCCTTCCACCGTGACAGGTAGACCCGTCGGAAACCGTGAGCCTAAATGCATCCTTCCCCTCAAGGTCATTTCTGTACGGTATTCAGTCATGAGGACAGTGGTACGAAGTTTTAGTACTCTTACTTCACTTTCTCCTGCAAAAAGCTATTCCCCAGAGCTTTGGGCTACAACTTCTTGTGTCTCATGTGATACTGCGGCAGCAAGGCTGATGAAACTAGAAAACATTCCCACGCTGGCCTGCGCCGGCTGCCTCTTATGGCTTTAGGAAAGGACCAGGGAGAGAGAAAAGGGTAAGAGCTGGTCAAAGGCAGCCACTCTGAGCGCAAGGGGAATTAGGCTCTGGCGGATGAGAATACTGTCTAAACCTACACCTATGCTGACCAAAGGCTCTGTGAGTTGGGGGTGAAAGCTGATGCCAACAGGGGTTAGAAGTCAACGGCTTAAAGGGAAGAAGCCTGGACCTTCCGGTTCTTTCTGAAAACTCTCCCGCTACCGTAGCTGGAGGCTACCTGTGTGGGGGATGCTATGGTGGGCTGTGGATCTCGAGGAGCCTCCGCAGCCAGATAGGAACCACGAGGGATGAGAGTCGCTAAGTAGAGACTGCTGGGGCAGAAACAGGGAAGGCTCTTACTTGATACCCTGTTCCTGTCCCTGAGCCGTGATGAGGTAGTCTGGAACTTTCTCGCATACAGACATCTGGTTTGGAGTGGAAATGAAGCCAGAATTCTTTGAGGTACTTGGCAGGGTAGTTCTGATGGCCTTAGTTAGGCCTCCTGCTGGATCCATCCACGCTGTACCGTGCTCTGTCCTCAGAGACTGTGAGCTCCCCTGGAGGCGTAGCCCTGACTCTGGCCACTTGGGCCTGTTTCTGGCTTCCCCTCTACACAGTCCAGGAGCCTTCCAGGCCCAGGCACTCTGTGAAGCAGGGAGGCTGTCGTTTTGGAACAACTGGTCATCCCATGATCAGAGTGGCTAGCTAGGCTCAGCCTGTCTCTTTCTCTTACAATCGTCTCTGTCATTCTTCTTGTTCATTATGGCTTCCAGAACGATGAGGAAGGCTCGGGAAGTCCTACCTCTTATCTGACCGGTACAGAAGACTGGAGTAGTCCTGCTAGGGGCTACTCCATCTCTTTTCGACTTGAAGGCAGGGCTGTGGTGGAGGGTGAGTGGGGCTGTTCACTGCCTCTCTTAGCTTTCTCTGCTAACCTTTGTGTAACCCCCACAGTGGGTGAGCTGTCAGGCAGAGACCCTGTACTCTGAGGCCACTGGAGGAGGGGACCGTGCCAACTTTGCCCTGAGGCCTAGCTGGGCCTGGCAAGGCTCCAGGTAACAGCCAGGTAGCTGGCTATGAGCTCCCTCCCCTGGAAGTCGGGCGGGGCGGGAGGGGGTATCCCAGGGGAGGCCCCCTGCCTCACGTGACCCCGTCAGCTGACGGAATAGGATGACTCAGCCGGCAGCTGTCGGCCCCCTAGAAATAATGACAGAAACAATTAGCAACTCAAGCAGTAGCCTTTCCTTAATTATCTCCTCCGAGTTTAATTAACTAGCTAAATTATCAGCAGTAATGTAGGCATTAATTATGTCAAATTACAGCGTAAAACTCACAAAGTGTGGAAACCGTCAACTCAGCTAGCCTCACCTGCCAAACGCAGTGGCGGGCGCCCGGTACCTGTGCGCTGCGCCTGGGGCTGCCGAGCAGGGCCCTGCCAGTGTCCTGGGGGCCTGAGCGAGGGGCTCGAGCCTGAGGAACAGGGCAGCCAGGTCCCCAGGAGCTCCCGGGGCTGAGGCAAAGTCTTGGCTCGGGCAGGAGGGAAGGATAGTACCCTGTTCCTTGGCCAGATGGCCAGGATATTGAATTATTAAATTATGAATATTAACGCAAATCAGACACAAAAGAGGTAATAATTTTGGTGCCTTAAAGAAATAATTAACATAATTTTGATAAATTACATGATAAAGGAATCTCAGAATGGTAGGAGATTTATCTTAATTAATATCTTGGACCGGCTTTGTAAGGTAAATGGCTCCTGTGGGGATGGGGCAGGTGAGGCCAGGTGGCGATCTGGCCCAGCCTGGGACAGCATTTCCTGCTGTCACAGAGCTGCTGGAGGGAAGAGGTGGGACTTCAGTTGGGCAAGATTCACAGGAACTGCTCAGCTCCATGGCTCAGTTTCCCTTTCTGGAAGTCTGGCCGGCTTTCCCGGCGCCTTTAGCTCTGACCCTCACAGCTAAGTCAGAATGTAAGATTGTTCTGGCTTCAGGCAGACTTAGTAAGTTCTACCTCTCATCCAACCACTGCGAAGGCTGTGAGTGTCTTTGCCAGGGTGTCGTGGCTTTAGTCAGCCCCCCCCCCCCCGGCCCTGTGAATGTTCCAGTTGTGCCCTAGGACCCTAGGACACCTGGTTGGGGCAGCAGGGTCCCAGTAGACAGGTTCTGCACTTCACCCCTGAAGGGCCTGACCTGGGGCTTCTTGTCCCCGGGACTCAGCTTCCCTCAGGTGCAGTGAGCTTGGACTTTGAAGAGTGTTGGCCGCCCCTCCCCCACCCCCACAGCCAGTTGTGCGGGGGACATTCCCTCCCATAGGCCGGACACCTTGTTAGGAAATATACAAAATGTGAGGTTACACACGGGTTCACAGATCACACCACGAGATTGTTCCACATGGGAGGTTTATTAGGGGAAGGGGGTTACAGAGAGGGAGATAGAGGGAGGGAGAGAGAGAGAGAGAGAGGGACAGACAGAGCCAGAGAGAGGAAGAGGAAGAAGAGAGAGAGAGAAAGGGGAGGGCCCCAGTTCTCTTATAGGGTGACCCAGGGACATGCGCAGGTAGCTTTAGGTGTCTTCACAACTGCCTGATAACCGGTCTATCAGGTCCCTTGGGGCTGGCCATAGAAGTGCCTGTTTACTGATCCCAACACAACTGCCGTGGTTTCCAGGGTTCCCTGATTCCTGGCTGGTGCCCCCTGTCTATGGCTGTGAAGAGACACCGTGACCACGGCAGCTCTTGTAAGGGAAAACGTTTAACTGGGGCTGGCTTACGGTTCAGAGGCTTGGCCCATTATCATCATGGCAGGGGGCACGGTGGCATGCGGGCAGACATGGTGCTGGAGGGGGAGCTGAGAGTGCCACACCCGGATAGGCAGGCAGCAGGAAGAGAGAGAGACTCTGGGCCTGGCTTGACCATCTGAAACATCAAAGCCCACCCCCAGTGACACACTTCTTCCAACAAGGCCTCACCTCCTCATAGTGCCACTCCCTGGTGACGGCTGAGTTTACGGGGGCCGTTCCTAGTCAAACCACCACACCCCTCTATTCTGAAACCAGCTTCTCGTGACCTACTGTGGGTGTCTTGACTGATGAACATGCCACCCGAGACCCAGGATGAGCCAGGGCATCGGGCGTCACGAGGGCCCAAAGGCTCTGTCTTCTTCCCTCCTCGATCCTGTGTTGCAGCCTCCTGGCACCCAGCCTTTACACTGGCTGCTCGTGCTGCCTGGGGCTGTCAATTAGCTCCCCGGTCACTCTCGATGTCCATTTTCCAGTGGCCCTGCTTGGCCCCGAGGTCTGTCGATGTTCCTCTTGCTTGCCTCCCCGCAGTCACGGCAGACATTCGGTTGTTGGTTGCCATCAGCCTTTCCCAGAACACGAGTCCCAGGAACACCCCAGGCCAAGCCTTCTATCTGCCGCTGGGCTTCAGAGCCTGGCACATCTGCCGCAGCGCCGGGTTCCTGGGCGGCGAGTCTCAGCGGCCACCCGAGGGCGCACCCGTGTGCCTGCCCTGCCGTCATGCACCCTGTGGCGAAGGGCACGTCACTGTGTGTGTTACCGTGCATTTTCTGTGACAGACACAGGATGGGGATGGCATGTGTCACCCATTTGCCATACCACAAATGCCTGGGTGACAGAGCACACACCAGGACTGAAGCCAACTCCAGATCACACCCCGTGAGACCTAAGATGGGCACCCGCACCTCACACTCACACCCCACACCTCTTCCCCTCCAGCCCTTGGATCACGTCCCTCCTCCCCCCTCCTTCAAATGCTGGCACGAGCCCACCGCCCCGGCCCCTCCCCCACCTCCCGAGGCACAGTCACCACTGTAGGTGACAAGGTTCGCCTCGGCCCTAGTGAGGCCACAAGGTGGCTTTATCTCTTGGGTCCCCTCCATCCACCCCCACCCCCGGCTAACCGTGACAGGGTTCTTACAGTGGCTCAGCCTCCCTCGCGCTGCAACCCTTACAACACCCTGCCTCATGCGGAGACCCCAAGCACAGAATTCTTCTCATTGCTACTGTGTAGCTGTGATTTATTACTGTTATGAGGAGCAATGCAAATGTGTGATATGCAGGTGTCTGACGCGCCCCCGTGATAAGGTAGTGTGACCCCACACCCGCCCGCACACGGGGTCCAGATGCACAGGTTGAGAACTTCACTGCCTTAGAAGCACCAAGCCAGGGCATCTTACTTGACGCTGGACCTGGATTCTCCAACGTTGTCAAAGTGCACCCAAGGAGACAGCTCAGTGGGCACAGCGCTAGCTGCACAGGCATGGCAACCTGGGTTCGAGTCCCCAGCACCCATGTAAAGAGCAAGGCCTGGTGATGTACTTCCATACAGAAAGAGGGGTCAGTGAGAGTCCCCGTCTCAAAACACAAGGAGGATAGCGCCTGGAAAATGACGCTTAGGACTGACCTCTGGCCTGCACACACGCACACTCACGCATGCGCACACTCGCTGTATACATTTATATCGGTTCCTACTCTAAGGACTGCCAAGGTGACTCATGATAAGGAAAGCCACAGGCAGGTTGTGGCTGTGGCTCAGTCGGTCGAGAGCTTGCCTAGCTTCCGCAAAGTCTTGGGTTCCAGCCCCATGCCACCTGGCTGCGAGCCCAGTACTCGGGAGGAGGAGGCAGGAGGGTCAGGATTTCAAGGGCAGCCTGGGCTACAGAGCAAGACCCTGTTTCAAAATCAGTCAAATAAAAATGCGGCAAAGGTCTCCCCTTTCATATTGGCAGCACGCAAGCAAATGCTGTGGTGTGGCCTCACTTCCTGGGTTTGAAAAGAAGCAAGCAGGCCGGGGGGTGGGGGGCCCTGTTTCACTTCTGCCTGGTGCCTTTCAGTCTCACGTCTTCACACTTAGCTCACAGTTTAGCTCAGCAGCTATCCTGCTTCTCCGATGTCAGGAGGAGCCTGGCCAGGCTGGAAAGCTGCTTCTGAGGCCCCACCTCCTGTGACATCACCAGAAACAGGCCAATGCTGGGGACTGGGCGTGCTACAGCTCCACCCCCTTGTGCCATCACCCTGGGTCCGGTCACCAGGCCCCCTGCTGGGAAGTCTGAGGAGGCCTGTGTCACTGTGCTGCGCCCACGCCCACGGTGCGCAGTCTCTGGCAGAGTCCGGAGAGTTGGAAAGGAGCTGGGTGGAACGCTTGGCTCCCTAAAATGCTGGAGGACAGTGATGGAATGCTGACAGAGGGGCAGCGGGAGATGGCGTGGTGGTGCTCCTGGAGGGACTGGGATAGCGAGGGCCCCAGCAGCCTTCCCTGGGATGGCCCTGCTTATATCTTTAAAGTGTGTGGCTGCACACCATTGACATGGTCCAGGCAGGTGCCTCTCTGAGGGCAGAGTCCTAGGACCCTCCAGAGGTTCAACACCGGTCTCTTCCTACATCCTGCATCTACCACATTGTGTACAGCCTCTGTGATTCTGGGGGTGCACAGGGCTCTCCCAGATTCGCTGCAGCTTCATCTGCTGGCCTACATACGCCCCAAAGAGTCCAGCCGAACTGCTCCCTCAGGGGGAGCCCAGCTAGGTGTCAAGCTCTGTGCTGTGTTCTTTCTTCCCTCCCTGTGTACGAGCAGAGTCCTGGGCCTCTGAGGTGCGGCTGATCCATGTCTAAGCCCTGCCCATGCTGACTCCTGGATTGGAAGCCACTTCCCAATTGTCGTCATAGACGCTTCCATTTTCCTGTCTTTAAAGTGGGTAGGTGAAGGCTGGCTGTGAAGATGGCATGGCACGGCAAGATGAACACGGTGCCGGAAATACTGTGGGAACAGGCCGAGGCTACGACTGCACTGCCCCCTGTCCCCGCCTAGGGCTTTCCAGATGAGGATCACAAGGTTCAGAGAGGGTAAGCAACTGCCTGAGCCCACAGACTGCCGTGGCACTGCCTGGGTGTGAGGGAAGCCGTGTGTAACCCAATCCTGAGATGATGTGGTGGAAGGTGAGCAGGAGAGCCATGACAGCAGAGACCTGGGGGGCCAGGAGAGAAGGGGGGAGGCCTGTGCAAGGTCACGCTCGTCAGGTGCCCCACCAAGCCAAGTCGCCCCCGCCCCCCCCCCCCAGGTGCAGCCTGAGTTCAGTCCTGACACAGTTCTTGGCAGCTGCTCTTCCCAGCAGCAGGCTCTGCCCGGATCCAGCTGGGCTGGCACCCAGGCCAGCACCATCTGTCCCTTACCCCCATCCGAGATGCCCCCACCAGCGAGGCTGGGGGGCTTTAGGGGTGCTGTGGGCAGCAGGAGGTGAGGGCACCAGACTTCCTGCCAGCGACAGCCCTAGGTGCCGAAGGACCCCTTGAGGGAGGGGCATGGCTACCTCTCACCCAGCCCTGCCCACAGCTTGGCCCTGTAGCGGCCTCTGCTAACATGTCCAGGGTGCAGGAAGAACACGAGAAAACAGATGCTGCAGCTTCTTTCCCATATGCAGTGCAGGTGGGGAAACTGAGGCATGAGCCTCTAGAACTTTTAGGATGCCACTCAGCAAGGTTGCAACCACAAGCGGGTGTCCTGGGATCACTGAATTCATAGTCCTTTAGTACAGCCCTCCCCTAAATGCCCAGACTTGGGACAGCTCAAGATCTGGGATATAGACACCGATGCAGAGTATCATGAGGCTGGCACGGGCTTAACATTGAATAACTATTAATTAACAGGTAGGTTGCAGGTTGCGGGTCAGACTCTGCAGCTGGATGGCAGGGTGAGTCCACTCGGTTGCTTTCAACTGAGGTCATCTTCAACTACCTTTTCTCACCTCGGTTTCTACGTCAGTAAGACGGAGTCAAAGAACCAACGGCTCAGTGACAGTGGCCTCAGGCTCGCAGCCCCCAGCCCCGCCAGTGGAGCGCCGCCGAGAGTGGCCGGCAGGTGGCGCTGCGGCGTCTCTAAGAGCGCCGGCCTCTGCCGGGCGCTGGCCCTGCGGGTGACGCCGAGGCAGTGCGTGCAGCGTGCCCCCCTAAGCCACACGCCCGCGGATGTGGCCGCACCACGGTCCAGGGGAACCTGGCCGAGCCACCCTGAGGGCCTGCTTTAGCTGGTACCCCAGACCTGGCATGCCTCGTTAGGGGCCGCGCTGGGGATCTGGCGTCCCGGGGTCCAGGGTCATCAGCAGAGAGCTGCGTGCTTGCCCTGAGGCCCGGCCGGAGGGCTGGCTTGAACACGGATGAGACCCACAGGGCAGTGAGATCGCTGGCCCAAGTGGTGCTTCCTCTAAGTCAGAGGGGTGGGCGCTCGCCTGGGTATTGGGCAGCTGGTGGCCTCGGATGGAAGGGCTCTGGATCTTGGTCCTCTTTAGTCTCTCTGGGGATAAGTCTTTCTTCCTAAGGGGTGCAGGATGGGGCCTGGGGACCCAGGGAGGAGCCCAGAACTGGCCCATTGCGGATAGGGAGGCAAGCGTCCGTCCCCACATTGGCTTTTTAAGTATACTGGCGTAGCAGATTACCTTGGCTTTCCTCGAGGACAGATGGCGGGCTCTGTCCCTGTGTTATTATCGGACCGGACTGCCCCCGGCCTTACCTCACGGGCAGGCTCCACACAACCTCACTAAAGGGAGGACCCTCCCCCAGAACGGAACAGCCCCGCCCCCTAGCAGGAGCCCCGCCCCTGCACAGGACGGCCCCGCCCACAGCCCAGCACTGTCCCTCCCCGTATTCTGAGGAAGCCTGAACTTGCAAGGCCCGCGGGCACTCGCCTGGACTTGCAGAGTGTACCGCCGGAGCGCACCCCAAGTGCGCAGAGGGGACGCAGGCCGGGAAAAGAGCCACGTGTGCGCGCAGCAGCTGGGTGTGTGCCGGGGACTGTTGGAGCACCCGGCTCCGCAGCGACGCTCCTTAATTAGATTCTGGGAACCAGACACACAAACAAAAGATATTAATATCAAGCGGCGCCGCATCAATCGCAGTTTACACAGATCAGAGAGTGGTTTGGGCGCAAAGAGGTTGTAGCGTGACAGGTTGTTACTTTACAAATTGGGGGTGGAGAACGCGAGGCAGGCCGGGCTGCAGCTACTGTGAGAGGGATTAGAAGGCTGGGGCTGAGGCTGGGGAGGAGGGTGGCGTGTGGGAGGGGCTGGCTGCCGCAGAGGCCTGGGCAACTCAGGGAGGGACTGTCCCTCTAATCAAGTCACAGTGACTGCAGTCAAGTCCTAACCCTAATAACCAGGAAACGTGACCTTATTTTCAATTTACTTATTTGCTTTTTTTTTTTTTCCTCTCTTTTTGAGATAGGACCTCATACAGTCCAGGCTGGCTTCAAACTGGCTCTGGCTCCCAGGATGACCTTGGAACATGATCGATGCCGAGGCCTTCTCCGGAATGCTGAGGTTCTAGTGTGTGCCACCATGCTTGGTTTATACTACGCAGGGCAGGGAACCCAGGGCTCTGGGCATGGGTGCGAAACAAGAGCTCTACCGTTGGAGCCACAACTACAGCCCACTTTTTGAGATCAAGTCTTGGTCTGTAGCCCAGGCTGGTATGGAACTCCTGATCCCCCTGCCTCTGCCTCCCAAATGCTGGGATGACAGGCCTGTGACACCACACTTGGTTTCAATTTAATAAAGAAAAAGAAAACAACCCAGTCACTTGTAGACAGCACCAGAGGGATTAATTGCAGGAAGTGATGGCACACATCTTTGATCCCAGCACTCAGTAAGTAGAGGCAGGAGGATCTCTGTGAGTTCAAGGCCAGCCTGGTCTTCATAGAGAATTTCAGGCCAGCTAGGGCTACATAGTGAGACCCAGTCTCAAAAACAGGGGGCCGGGGTTAGCCTGAAAAGTCTCTTTTGTTCCCTGTTGGATATTCGCTGGATACTGGGGGCTGTGGCTGCTAATGTTGGGGAGAGGTATGCGGTAACTCGAGGCCTGGGGGCTCATCTCAGAGTCTCTTCACAGTGGCCGCATTAGCTAGGCCAGGCGGTCTGCAGGAGGAGCTTTCTTGTTATGGCCAGCCCCGGGGGACTCCCTACTCCCTCCCCCCACTGCAAGCTAGCACCCTGGATTAAAGGCCTGTAGGCATGCACTATCCCCTAGTGTTGGCAGAAGGCTTTGGACATAAACTTGAGGGTATGGGTGGGGAAGGTACCCCTAAACAAAGTTACCAGACCCGCCCCCCATGTACAGACAGGGAAACTGAGGCAGGGAGAGACCCTGGAGCTTGTCCAAGACCACATAGAAGGTGACACTTTCTGAGTATCAGGTAGGGGATATGCTCCCCACAGGTAACCTTGCTTGATTCCCCCAATGTCCTTGGCATTCACCTCCAGAACTAGCCCCCTGACCCTTCCTGTCCTCTGACCCAGGCCCTGCCATAGGTGGACTGCCTATTGGTCCCATCCTATTTCCTGTGTGACCTCAGACATGTGGTCTCCCTCTCTGAACCTAGGTTTTCTCTTCTGCACTCACTTCCTGGGTGCTAACACTCATCCTGGCCCCTAGGGTAATGATGGTTATCAGTCTTGTACTGTCCGAGAGATCTGTGTGTCCACGGGGCAGGTATCCACTGGGGTCAGTCTTGTACTGTCCGAGAGATCTGTGTGTCCACAGGGCAGGTTTCCGCTGGGTTCTGGTCACAGCAGCTGTCTCGTGTCTGGTATTTTAGAAACGGGCCTGTTTGATCCTGGAGCCAGGGACTCCCTTGTAGTTCTTCTTGATGTGTGAAGGATCCAATCCACCTAGCACTTTGTACCTTGTTCCCAGCAGGCACAGGACAGCCTGAAACCCTTAAGGCTGAGAGGCCTCGTCAGGTTATCTGAAAGAGGGGCTAGATAATAGGTGCGAAAACCAAAGTTCAGAGTGGTTATGAGGCTTACTAGAGCTCACACAGCACAACAGTGACGCCCATGGTGAGTTGTTCTCAAGGCCTCTTGGTCCCTTGGGTGCAGTGGCCTGGGCAGCCCAGCCACTTCTGTCTTCCTCTCAGTATCAGGATGTTCTCAGAGGAGGCACTGAGAGAGTTGTCAGGTGGCGTTGGCCCCTCGTTGGGGAGAAGACACGGCTGTTTAAAGGAAACTGCCTCCGACGTATTCAATTACACGTAATTTATATAATAGCCGCTGGAGTTTCCAGCCAAAATAATAATAATAATGACAATCGGATGATTTTCCTTCTAAAGCCCCAGAGACAAATTAAAGTACTGCAAAGTGAGTTTGTAATTGGCATGGGCCGAGGGAGTCTGGGGATATCCAGGTGTGAGCCTGACAGGGCAACTGCTTCTGGAGCCTGGCCCTCCGTTTTCTGGGTCCCATGACTCTACTCGTACCTGCTGCACACAGCTTGACCGTGGGTGATGGGGTGATGGGCCTGGCTCTTCCCATGAATCCGAGGTCATGGGAGGCAAGAAGTGATGGAGAGGCTGAGAGCTGGCTCACCCCCCACTTCAGTGACCTGGATGTGTCCCCAGGGCTCAGCTCCCTAGGGCCCTCTCCTGAGCAAAACAATCCTTCCATTCTCAGGGACTCAGACTGTGTGGCACATGAGGGCACCCCAGCCTGGCATTCAAGAGAGCACGAGAGAGGGAGGCCTGCGCTGGGCTGGACAATCTGAGTCACGCCGGCCTGGAGTGCCAGCCTCACACTTTGCCTCTGTGAAATGGATTCATCAGACCCAGAGACAGGCCGGCCCTGTGATTGATGCCATGTGAGGCTCTGTTGGAGTGTCTGGTGGCCTCAGGTGGCAGCAGGGATAGTGACAGCCCGTTTGGTAGGTGTGATCCTGGAGGCCCCATGGAGTTAGTTCACAGCTAGCCCTGGCACATGGGTAGGATAGAGTGGGCCACGCCCCTCCATGCAGTATCATGTGACCTCACCCCACTCACCAGGCCTAGACTGCAGTGGGGAAACTCGGAGCACCCCACAAGTTTCTGGGTCACCCCTGGGCCTCCCACCTAGGAGATCCCTGCACCCCATCTCCACCTGCATGGCTGGGTGAGGATACGTCCATGGAGTCTCATTGGACCCTCTTACATTGTTTGAGGGTCACAAGGTCCCCACAGATAGCACAGTGCATGCAGAGGGCACCAGGGTGGCAGGCAGGCTGCCCCCCAGGAGCAGCTTTGGTCAGAGATCTTACTGAGTTCAGCAGAAGGTGGAGGAACCCTCCTGTTAACAGAAATCACAGAAGAGAGACAAGGAAGGATGCATGGGAGGGGGTGGGGCCCCCAAGGATGCTATGGAGATGCAGGAGGGCCTGTGCCTCCCCACTCGGTGCTCTGGGGGATGTGCAAGCCAGCCCCAGCCCCCTTCCCTCCAGCATCAATAACTGACACCGGAAAAGAACAGACTCCTCCTTGACTTAGGAAGCTGCACAGTTTGCAGGGTCCTGAGAGCTCTCCATCCTTCGAACTTCCCTGTCTCCACTCCCTGCTGTCCCCAGGGGCAGCTGCTGAGCCCTGCCTTCGCCCTGCCCTTAGTCCTGACAGTGGAGCACCCTTGGCTGGCTCCTGACGGAGACCCCCTTCTCAAGTTGAGATGAACCTAGGGTGTGGAGGTTCCTAGGGATGAGCGGGCCTCAGGGAGGGCCACTGGTTCCCGGCTGCCTGGTCACCTAGGGCCTGTCCCTACACCCTTAGTGAATGATCCTCTTCCTTATTGCTGCCTGATACCCGCCCCCACCACCCTCCAGCTTCTTGGGGTCCTGAAACTAACGTTTGTGCCCTCCCTCCTTCCCTCCCTCCCCCTCTTCCTACCCCTCCCTTTCACCATCCTTCCTTCCCTCCCACCTCTCTTCTCCCTCCATCTCCCTCCTATGCCCCCTCCCCTCCCCATTCCTCCTGTCTCTTCTCTCCCTTCACCTCCTTCCTCCCCTCTCCTCCCTCCCCTCCCCCCTTGACTCAGGCTCTGCAATTACAGCTAATCAGATACCTGAGCTGCTCACGAAGCTATTAGCAGCTCTCCCTGTCCAGTGGGAAATCAACCGGGCCGGACAATTAGCTTTTTAGTTCCAAGTCAGATTCTGATGCGTAAACAACTCAAGCGCTCCCTGCCCCCACCTCTCCTCAGTACCTTCCCTCCCCCTCCGTCTCCTGCTCCTCCACCTGGACCAGCCCCACCCAGATGCCAACCAGCACTCCTCCGCCCTCCATCTTCCCTCTTCCACCCTCCGGGGCCTGGTGCAGAGTATCAACCACGGCCCACAGCACACAGGACTGTGCCTGGCTGTGCTTGGACAGCAGCCATCCTCTGCAGGCCTTGCTCTCTGCTATGCTTCTCAGTGAAAATGCAGGGGGAGGTGACAGGGACCACAGTATTTTCAGGGGATCTGCAAACCCAGCTTTCTACACCCCACCCCCATCTCCCTACCCCTGGCCGAGCCTTGCCCACCCTCTCAACCTCCCACCCTCTCATCTTATTGAGTATGAGCGCGTGCTTGTGTGTGTGTGTGTGTGTGTGTGTGTGTGCGCCTGCCTGCCTGCCTGCGCACGCGCCTGTTTGTAATTAAGCAGCTAATTGTGCCGGTTCTTGATTAGCTTGGGGGTGGTAATGTTCTAGCGAGATGAGGTGTTGTGTACAGTTCAGAACCATTTAGAGAAATTGGAGCTAATTTTGCTGTCTGCGCTTATTACTGCATTAATTTAATTTGGGTTGCTTTTAGCTCATTAACACATCTAATTAATTCGTTGACATCACTATTAAGATGTCTCTTTGAAATTGGCGTCTCTAGATAATGGGGATGGAGAGGCTGCCGCGCTGAGCTGCTTGGGAAGGCGGGGAAGGGAGGGGAGGAGGACGGGGCCACTAATGAATTTTCCATCAGGATCTCCCAGTGTGGCGGAGGGGGTGCAAGGCAGGCGGAGGGAGCGGAGACAAAGAAAGGGGGAAGTGGAGAGCTTGCGGCTGGCCGGCTCTTAAATATTGAATTGCTTATATAAACAAACAGCCCAGTCTGCAGAGTGGTGCCAGGCTGCACCCCACCCTGGCCTGCTGCCCTGTGCTCTGGGGGGCTCCCTGCTAAGCCAGAGTCAAGGTCAGCTCTGTGGGTGAAGGTCCAAACCTCCCTGAGGGACATTGGGAAGATGCCTTAAACATCTGGGGAAACTGAGGCTCGGGGACTGGTGTGGTGGTGCCCTAGATTCAGGGGAAGCTGGGTGACATTCGTCTGAGTCCCTCTGCATGCTGGCGTGGTGAGAGGGACCGCAGGAGGCTTGCCACCCACACTCTGGCCTTTCTGGTTTCTGCTGGGTATGGAAGAAGGAGTGGCTGGCAGTTCAGGCTCCCAATCCTAGCACTACACTCAGCAGGAGGATTGAGGTGGGGCCATCCTGGACTACATTGTGAGACTCAGGCTCAGAGGTTAACGTTCTCAGAAGTTCTCGAGGGAAGACCTCCCATTCTCTGTCCCTTCCTCATCAGGGCCCTGAGGTGACAGATGACACTCAGGAGACCAGGTAAGGCAGGATGGTAAACAGGCCACTCTTCTCTGGGAGGTGAGGCAGGGTAGCCTTCCAGGGGTAGGTGACTCCTGGGTTGGCTGTTGAGGGATGAAGAGATGTTTGTTTACGGTCAATTCTGGGCCCTCACCTAGCTCCAAGCACACAGCGAGGGCTCAGTTGATGTCTGTTTGCCTGTCCCTGGAAACAGCCTGGTCTCTGACCCATCTGCTGGGCTGGAGGAGGATGCTGCTTGGACACATCTGGATGAGGATGCTGCTGTGCACACATCTGTGCACCAGAACGGAGTAACTACTTCGAGGGCAGCATATAGGACATGGATACACAGAGGATTGAGCCAGCATCTGTCAGCCAGAAGGACCTCTGCGACTGTCTCCATTGTGGCCAAGGTGGGTCGGGATGGCTAGGAACCAGAATGGTGGCGCTTGCCACGGTCTCTACCCTCAAGGTGAGAGGTGAGAACCTGGGATCCTGGTTTCCCAAGGTCAGGTCTGCTGTACAGCAAAATGTCCTGAGTCTCGCAGGCCAGCACGGACGCAGACACTGATTAGCTGTGCTTTATGGGTTATTCGAGACAAGGCAGCCCAAGTGAATCTCCAAGTTTCAACACTCCCCCACCTCAGCCTTCCAGGTGCTGGGATTATAGGTGTGATGAGGTGGCTCATTAGTTAAGAGTGCACACTGTTCTTCCAGAGGACACAAGTTCGGCTCACCATCACACCAGTTGCTTTTCTTTTATTTAGTACTGGAGTTTGGACCCATGATTGAGCTATGCCCTCCAGCCCCCTCACTGGGGATTTCTAGGCAGGTGCTGTACCACTGAGCCACACCCTAGCCCTCACTGGGGGACTCTAGGCAGGTGCTCTACCACTGAGCCACACCCCAGCCCCTCACTGGGGGACTCTAGGCAGGGGCTCTACCATTGAGCCACACCCCAGCCCCTCACTGGGGGATTCTAGGTAGGGGCTCTACCACTGAATCATACTCTAGCCCCTTCATTGGAAGATTCTAAGCAGGTACTCTACCACTGAGCCACAGCCCAGCCCCTCACTGGGGGATTCTAGGCAGGTGCTCTACCACTGAGCCACACTCCAGCCCCTCACTGGGGGATTCTAGGCAGGGGCTCTACCACTGAGCCACACTCCAGCCCCTCACTGGGGGATTCTAGGCAGGGGCTCTACCACTGATTCATGTCTCTAACCCCTCTCTACTTTTAAAATCTTGAAGGCACCTTCAGTCTCCACCTTCATTAATAAACAAGTCACTCTAGATTACTCTGTGCAGCATGAAAACATGACACACACCTATTACAGGCCCTGTGATAGGACACTGTCTTCTCTCTGGACTGTCTTAGTGGACTTCAAGCATGGATACAGCTCACCCCAGGTCACCCCAGAATTTCAGAAGACTGAGGTAGGCCTGCACAGGGCCTGGTGCACATACCTCCTGGCTAGTCCCACCATCTAAGCACCTGGATGTGTGTCCCACCTCTCCTCTGACCAAGAAGCAGAAAACAGAGCCGGCGTCTTGCAAAGCCAGCTTGGCTGGGCATCGTGACTTTTTGCCAACCCTCTGCAGCAGACAGACGTCAAGCTTCTCAGAGTTTACATCATGTGGGATCCCTCCCCTCAGATGTGGGCAGGATACCTGCCTCCCCCCTAAACTATAGGATGTGAGACTGCAGTGTTGGGTCCATCGGCGTTTTGAGAGACTCCCTGCAAGCAGGTGTCCTGGCAACGAGAGGTGGCTTCCTGGGACAGCCCAAGAAGCTGTGGGGCTGTCCAGCAAGAGAGAGGGGTCTGCAGTCCCCTTCTGTAGCTGTGAGGACAGGCAGCTGCTTCCAGCTGCACCAGCCTGGAGGCAGCTTCTTCCACCACTGAGAGCTGTTAAGAATGGCCGGTCAGGTCATTTTCCTCCTCCTGAGCAGAGGACCTGGTCTCTGACCTATAGACACTGTGTCTGGGAGACTGGGCACTATGGCATGCTGGACAGGACTGGAAACCAGCTGCCCCCATCTTAAAGAGCCAATCACTGTTCTCTCCTCTGTACGTTGGACTCCTTGGTGGCCAGGCTTGCCTCTGATCACCTCAATGGAAGCATCACCTCCTTCAGGAAGTCCCCAGAACTGTCCCACCCTGTCGGCCACAGTGACAGGGTTCTTGGCCTGTGGGGAGAGCAGGACTGAGCAACCCTGACTCCTCCAGGGCCCAGCCCAAGTCTTGGGATGTCTCTGGGTTTTGGGACTGTCACAGAGAGGCCTGTGGGTACCAGGTTGGCAGAGCCTTCTGTCTAGGTCTCAGCGGGGCACTGTCCTAAGTGCCCATGCCCACCTGTCCAGCTTGGGGACATGTACCCCCAGTACACAGCCTTGAGAGTTCCTAAGCGCTGGTATGTCCCCAAGCCTTTAAAATTTTCAGCCCAGCAGCGCTGGCTGGCCACCACTGGTAACTTACTTGAAGCCACCGAGCTGTGGGACCACTCATGTCTCAGCCATAGGCAGCGTGCATGTGCTCATGTGTGGACATGCCTGCCTGTGGAGGCCAGAGGCCAACCTCCGTGTCATTCCTCAGGAGCCCTCCCCATTTTTTTTTAATTTTTTTTATTTTTTAAATTAAGACAAGGTCTGTCACTGGCCTGGAACTCAGATTCGGGCAGGCTAGCTGGCCAGAGGGCTCCAGGCATTCCCATCCCTTCCTGCCCAGTGCTGGGATCACAAGGGCACCCCAGGAAGCCTGGCTGGCTTTCTGCGGGTTCTGGGAATTAAACCTGCTTCTCAGGGTGGCATGCCGAGCACTTCCTGCGTGGACTGAGCTGTCTCCCCGTGGATCAGGAATGTTTAAAATATCACGCCAGTGCTCCAAACAGTTTCAGGGTGCTGGACTCCGGTAAAGTCCGCACAAACATTTCCAAATCGAATTTAAAATACTTCTAAAATCAGAAACACTGCCAGCCTCCAGCACTTTGGACAAAGGATCTTCAACCTGTATCAGGCTGAAGGAAAACCTGGGCTCAGAGATGTCGGGTGGCTTTACTGGAGACACACAGCAGGGACAGAAGTTGAACTCTGATCCCACAGCCCAGGTCTTTCTTCCTGTCCTTCCTTTGGGAGCCCCTTGAGAACTCAGGACTGCTAGCTGCTGGGGTCCCATTCTCCGCTAGTAGGCTCGGGTGGAGGGAAATTTCAATCCGATAACACAAATCTGCAATAACAGGTATAATTAATTTATAGAGAAGGCATTATGTAATTACCCTCAGTGCATTCCAGTTCCATGGATGAGGCTCACCAGCTCCCCAGTTAAGGTATGGGGCCTCGTGAAGACAGACGGGAAAGCGGTATTTCAATATTTCTTATAATTTTATATTGTCTCTAATGTCTCTCATGCTAATTTCATTATGCAACACAGTCGGCACAGTGATGTAATTATTGAAAAGTAATTTTGCAATAAATGGATTTAAATGTGTTGGCGTCCGTTGTAAATTCAATCTCTCGGCGAGGGTGCCGGGTGCAGACGGGAGGCGAGAGGGGATGGGGCCCCAGGCTGGAAATTGAGAAATCCCGGGTGGTTTCAACAGGGAGTCACCTTACACCTGCCAACGGCACTGGAGACTCCGAGGACTGGATTGCCACTCACTCTGGGCCCGCCCACAGCCTGCTCCTACCTGGGCTGGTGTTGGCCTCAGCTCCCAGGGACATCAAGACCCTCTTACAGCTAGAGAGTGTGAGGCCCGCTGCTCCAGTCCTTGCCTAGAACTTTGAAATAAAACCCAGACTCTCAGCATGGTGGCCCTCCTCTCCTGTGACTTCTTGCTCTCTGACCCACCTGCCAAGGGGCTCCTCCTCCAGTGGCAGGCTGCACCCCGGGGCCTGTGCACACGCTAATGTGGCTCTTCACGGTGCTCCTGTGCGTGGCTTGCCCAGATCTTCTCCACCCCAGGAACCTGTCTGACCACCCTTGCTGGGGCCTCAGTCATGGGACAGCACACCTTGACTGCCATACTGCCCCTGAAGCCTTGCCGGGCCATCCCTGTGCCTCTGTCTTCTCTGCAGGACGTTCGGCTTCAGGGTGTGTCCTTGAGCACCCATTGGCTCGAGCTGAGCTAGAGGGGCACGTGGAGGCAGCAGGCAGAGCTTGGTCTATAGGGCTAGGAGGCCTGAGCAGTCTTTGGATGTGAGTTCACCCTCCTTGACGGTTGAGGCTGCAGCTGCTGGCTGCTAGGAAAGGGTTAATCAGCAGAGAGACTCTGAGCAGGGTAGGGGTTGGGGGAGGATAGGTTGGTGTGGAGCTTGGGGCAGGGTGGAGCTGGGAGGGTCAGCTGAGCTGACCAGGCTCAGGTCAGCTCCCTGCACTGCACCTGGCGCCCTTGCCTTTCAAGTGGGGAAACACGCCTGAGTGTGTACACGGGAGGGCCTCCATATAGGCTCTGTGTGGAAGGGCTGGTCTCGTCTCCTGGGTCCAGGCCTCTAGGACAGGCTGTATTATCTGCTTTTGCTCCAAGAATGGTTCAAAGCTGTCCTCGAGGAAGGGACTTCTGTCTCTTCTTCACGCTGGGGATCGTGGGGCAGTGTCCTCACCCTCAGCAGCCTCACACGAGTGGGACACACACACACACACACACACACACACACACACTCACACACACAGATGCCTACATGTCCCTCTGTGTCCTGCCTCACCGCCCCAGCCAGCCCCGCTCCCCATCACTTCTGGAACTCTGGCTGCCCCCTGGCTTCTGGCTCCAGAGCCCTCTTGTCACGGCTGAACTCGATCTGCCATTTGTTCCTGGGCGATGTGCAAATTGGCAACTCATCGATTATTAATGAAGTGTTAATTGCGCTCAGCAACCGGCTTCCACGTGATGCTGTCTGGCGCTTTGGATGGGCTTTCCAGCACCGGCTTCCACATCTGTTGAGACCAGAGGCCTGGACCGGGGACAGGACCATGGGACACCGGCAGTTCTCGGGCCCCGTCGTCATGTCCCCTTAGATGGGTTGAACAGGAGAGCTAGGAGCCTGGATGGAAAGCAGCTCATTTCCTGAGAGGCTGAGAGGCTGGCGGTCCCATATGGGATGGCCCCATCTCATCTCAGAAGTGACAACAGGGTCCCCTACGGGTGGCAGTTGCCCTCTGGCCTGAGTTCTCCCATGATGCCACTTCGGGGCTCCTGCCTAGACACCCAGCTGTGAAGCTGTGATGACGGGGCTCCAGCCTGCCCTGGGGACAACTCCAGGGACCAGCAGTGCTGATGTAGTGGAAACTCCGTCACTGGGGTGAGGTACACCAGGCAGTTGCCTGGCAACTGGGGCCCAGGGACATCCCCACAAGCAGATCTGGCTCCTCAGGGGGCCAGCTCCCATAGGACAGCAATGGGGAAGGAGCGAGGAGCCCAAGCTTCAAAGCTGTCAAGGTCAAGACCAGGAAAGGCCCCAGGGCCCGACACCTGGCTCCCACCTCTGAGCCGGGGCTGTCTCTGAAGTCCACAGTTCTGGAGGTTTCTGGTACGGTGTGGGGGTTCATGAGGCCAGAGGACCTCCCTACCTCACTGGTGGGTGGCCTAGCCATTGCTTTAGCCCTAAGGGCCACTGGAGTGCGAGTGGCTTGCTTTACCCCGGCCCTGCCTGGCTTGTTCGGGGTGGTGGGGCAGGCTCTGGGATGTGAACCACCTCATCCCATGGTGCGTGGTAGGATCTTGGGTAGTCTTGGGCCTGGGGCAGGCGGGTCCCCCCACCCATGGCCCTCCCTATTCCAGCGGCATCAGCTCTACAGCAGGACTCCTTGGTCTGGTATGGCCAGTCTGTGACCCAATCTGCTTCCAGCCTCCCGGAAGAATGGACTGTCCCTAGGGAGGGTGCCAAGGGACTGGCAGCCTTGCCCCAGGCCTTCCCATCTGCCGCAGCCAGACCTACTGGCAGTGAACATTTGTGAACAGGCCCATCTTGAGGACCCAGAGATGGGCAGGAAGTGAGGGGTCGGGCAGGGCACAGGTCCTGCCAGAGCCCTGGTTTCCCCGTCAAAGACAGGGAAGCAAGTGCTGAGGGTGCACGGAGTGCTTAGGGGGTCCTCAGGGGGTGTTGGCAAACTCAGAAGTTCCAGGCCTAGTAGTGAGCTGCGGGATTCACACCTCCTATCAAAGAGAGGCAGCCAGCGAGACGGAACGAGGCAAAGAGGATGGAGGAGGAAGACAGAATATTTGGACAGGCTAGGATTGGCACCTCACTGGGGACATGATTGCAGGATTCGTGGGTGGGGCTGTGCCTTTTCGTGGCTGCATAGTATTCTACGCAAAGGTGCCTCTTCGCTGCCCTGTGGTTGATGAACATTCTGGCTGATGCAGTACCAATCTTCAACATTCACACGTCAAGAGGAGGCTTTGCACCACGAATGTGTTCTCACACAGACAGTCGCATGCCCCCCTCCTGGGGCTGGGGGTGCTCAGCATAGGTGCAGAGAATTGCCATCTGTGGCCTGGCGCTCCTGGCTTGGCGGATGCTGGCCATTCCTCCTGCCCTTATCTCCCTGTTTATAACGCTTCTTTGAATTTCATCCTTGGGTGTAGACATCACAACGCCCCCTTCCCTTCCCATCCCTCCAGTTCCCTCCCTCTTTCTTTAGAGAGATGGTCTCACTTTGCTGCACGAGCCGTTCTTAAACTGGAATCCTCCTGCCTCGGCCTCCTCCGCACTGGAATGACAGGCCTATATCACTGGCCGCTTCTCAGCGATGCTCTCGGTGCTGGTGTCTTGCCTGATGGATTTCTCTCCTTCTGTGTCCTTTTCTCCAGCTTCCTGTTTGTCACCCTTGAATCTTACCTGAAGCTGGGAGTGCAGGGAAGAACGAGGAGACCGGGGCTCCCACCTTGTAGGTGTGGCAGGTGGGGGAGTGCCAAGGCCTTTTGCAGTTTGGTGGTCTTTTCATGATTCTCTGTCCTGGCAACTCAGCAGGTCCGAGGTCCATGTCAGGCCTGCATCCTCTGTTTGGATGGGGCTGGGCCATACTGGACTCTCCTGTGATGTCTTTGTGGCGATGCAGGCCTGGAGACAGCTGAGCTGGGCCAACACTGCTTGCTGGGGGACAATAGACACTTGGCGAACAGTTTTCGAGTGACACAGGAAGTTGGTAGGTGAGACAGGGAACAGGAAGCAGAAAGAGACACCGAGACAAGGTCCTATGCTGTGCTCCTCCTAACCAGGGTGCTCACCCCTCCCCACCAGCTCCCTCCCTTCCGTCCCTTGCCTCGGGGTCTTTCTCAGCCACACATACATCCCATTTTCAAGCGGAGCCCCCTCCGAGGTGGGAAGGGGACTCAGGGGTGTCTAGGGTGTCTCGGATATGCTGCAGACCCAAAATACAATAAATATTTAATTTTATTTTATTAAATACCAAATCGGTGATGGCTGACACTTTATTAAAGTGTCAGGGCCAGTGTTCCTACACTCTAATTACTTATTCTAACGAGGCAGGAGGCCTGTGCGGCGGGCCCGGATGTGCGGGAGGCGTGCTGCATTAAGTAACACCTATTAAACTCACATTTGCACCTAGAGGCATCTCATTAATGCCCTGGCCAGCATCGTCGCCTCCTCCACTCGGGATGACCCCGAGCGGCAAGGGAAGAGCTGCCGGGATGGCCCCCACTGCAGCCTCTCTGACCAGGACAGCCAGTAAAATTGACAGCAACTCTACTCTCCAACTAATTGAATCCCTGACGGATGGGGCTCCTCTAGCTGTATTCTGAGATTCCGGGGATCAGGGCCTGGACCTCACGTCCAGGGCTGTCCCCTCTACCTCCCTGAGCTGCCTGTCTTGAGGAAACCTGTTCCTGCATGTTCCAATGGTCACTATCTCTGGGGGAGCTCTAAACTGGCTGGTTCCTGTCATAGTTGGCCTTTCCTGACTGAGTGGGGCTGAGGAAGACTCAGCTGTTTCGCTCTCTGAAGCTCTTGTGTCTGTACAGACATGACTGAGATGGGAGAGAGAAAGGACAAGATGGCTCGTAACAATTGGTTGTCCTCAGACCATAGCCCTGAGTGGATAAGAGGGGGGCAGAGAGCAGAGAGACCCAGCTGTGGCATCATATGCTTGTAATCTAGTCGTATTCAGGAGCCTGAGGCAGGAGGATCATTATGAGTTTGAGGTCAAGCTGGGCCACATGTGAGTGTGAGGCCAGATTGGACTGTAGTGTGAGACCTTGTCTCAAAAACAGACAAAAATGGTCAGGAAGGCAGTGCAGTCAGCTGGGTTGGTAAAATGCTTGAGTTGACCTTGGGTTCAGATCCCTAGAGCCCCCACAGGAGCCAGATGTGACGGTCAGTGCGAGGGCCCAGCAGGCAAAGGCACTTGCCACCAGGTTGACAACCTGGGTTTGATCCCTGGGATCCAATTGGTAAAAGGAGAGAGCTGATGCTTGCAAACTGTCCTCCAGCTTCCACACCCACGCCTTGGCCGACTTCCCTAATAAATAAATACATGTACCAAACTCCTTTAAAAAGCTACATGGCATCTTGAGTCTGTAACCCCAGAGCTACTGGGTGGAGACAGATGAACCCCAGGATTTGCTGCCCAGCCAGATTAGCTGAAACAGTGAGGTCCAGGGTTAGAGAGAGGCCAAATTGAGAAATCTCCCAACTTCAAGTTTCACCTGCTGACAGACAGACAGACAGACAGACACACAGACACACAGACACACACAGACACAGAGACACACAGACACACACAAACACACACAAGAAAGAGAGAAATATTCCCCGTAGTTCAGATTTGTCTCTACTCAGTGGCTACCTCGCTGTAGTCCTCCTGTCTCCTTCCTCCTCCTGCCACCGTGTAGGCCTCAGACACGGGCCTTTCCCCTCTCTGTCTACTGTCCCTTTATCCCCCAGGGGCAAGAACATTGCTCTCCCTCAATCATCTGCATCCTTTGGCTGAGCATCACAATAACCACAGGACTCCCTGACTCAGCATGGTCAGGGACAAGCTGTCAATCATATATCTATATCTTTGTCCACCCATCCATTCATCTATCTATCCATCTCTCTCTCTCCCTCTCTACCTGTCTATCATCTACGTATCTGCTTTTTATCATCTACTGTTTATATATTGATTTACAAATTTACAAGCTACCTATTAATCTACGTACCTACTTTTAATCTGCTTTATGTTTATATTAGTTATGATGATGTGCTGCTGTTGTTTCAACACTTGGGAGGCTGAGATAGAAAGATTAAAAATTCCAGGCCTGTCTGGGCTAACGAGTGAACACAAGTTAAGCCTAGACAAAGTAGAAAAACCCTGTCTCAAGATAAAGAGTAACATAGGACTGAAAGTTCAGTTCAGAGGTAGAGCCCCTGCCTAGAATCCCCCAGTGAGGGGCTGTCTGGGTGTGGCCAAGCAGGACAGCATTTTACTAATATGTGCAAGGCCTTGGATTCTATGCATAGCATTACAAAAGAAAACAAACAAACAAAACAAACGTCTTTGAAGTCACCAAACTGCCTAGGAACAATTCGAGGTACCTCCGGAGGTAGTGAGCTAGTGGGCTCCCCACAAGTGGGAACTTTCAGTCACCTTCAGAATCCCTGCTGGGGCTCTGTGCTTTTGTACCCGAGGCTAAGCAAGGCTGAGCAGTGCACAGCTCAGCTCCAAGGGTCCCCAAGGCTGGGCTGCAGCCTTGGCCCTTCCTATATGACAGCCTTGCACAGAACAGACACACTCATACTCAGGCTCTGATATTCACAGCAGGGCTTGCTGACCCTGGCTTGGTCACACAGGGGTCCCTGCTGACCCCGTGGGCTCAGCCACGGGCAGGTTTAGACAGGGACTGGGAAACATCTTCGAAGGTCACCAGTGGGGAGCAGACACCGTCTTCTAACCTCTATGTCCACTTGGTTCTCTCTGCTCTGGGACCTCCTCCATCAGCCCCCGGGGCTCTCCCTTCCGGTCTCTCCCTTCCAGTCTCTCCCTTCTTGCTCCTGTACACTGGCTGCTATCTCCGACAGTGTGTCCCTGTGTCTCTGTGGAGGCTAGAACAAATGGGGAGCTTGCCACCCAGCGCTGTCCAGTCTTTCTGTCCCTCCCATCTCTGAGGCATGGTTCCCCACCTCCCAGCATCCCAGCATCCCTCTGCCCCAAGGGAAGGGTAATTCTCAGACAAAAGCAGAAAGGGGTCCAGTTGGATGACCACTGGAGGGCGCTCAAGGCCCTGTGCCCACCCACAGCCAGCATAACCTCATCCTGAGATTCTCTACTCCCTCCTCATCATCCCAGCTTCCCTCTGCCACAGCGCCCCACAAATGAAGCCCCGGAGTGAGACCTCCTCACTGGCAATCACACCCCATGCTTTTGGAGTCAGTGGCCCGACAGTCAGATGAGCCAAACAAGGGCGAATCATTTAGCCACCATGGTCCTAGGTTGCTTGTCTGTAGCCGAAAGGCTGACAAGTACCACAGGAAGCCTGTGGGTGCCCAGCCAGTTTGTACCCTCATTGTCCGGGTTCTCCACTGAATCCCTGCAGGATAGGGCCAGCCAGGGGCCAGGAGGTAGCAGGCCAGCCATGGTGGGCCCGTGGTTACTGATTTTTTTTTCAGGTTTCTGTAGTGGGGCCCGTCATTGTTGGGCTGGGGTCCCAAGAAAACAAGGTGTAGGTAGGCCATTAGTGGGAAGCTGTCCATGGTGGGAGGGGTCATTGGATAGTGGTCTGTTTTGGTCAGGATCCCTGACGCGCTGAGCTGTTGATGGGCAGGGTCATTGATGGGAAGGGGTCTAAATGGAAGACTTCGTTGATAGGGCTATTGGTATTAAGGGCTCATTGGTGGGTGGGGTCACTGGTGGTCAGGGGTCCATGGGTGAGGTCACTATTGAGTAGGGTCACTTGTTTAGGAGTCATTGTTGGGTAGGGGGTCACTCGTGGTCAGTGGAGGATCTCGGCGGGATCTGGGGTCTGCTCTCCCGCCCGCTGTCAGCAGGGGGCGCCCCTTGCGCGTCGCTGCGTCCGATCCTGGCTCTGAGCGCGGAGCCTCCACCCGGGCCTCAGCGGAGCAGAGGCACCTGCGCCGGCCTGGAGGCGCTGCTGGCCTGGAGACCCGTGCATACTTAGGTGTCCCAGGGGACGGTTCCTTCCATCTGCACCCCAGCCCTAGCTCCCCGCGCCCGGATTTCTCCTTTTTTTCCTTCATCCCATCTGGCCATCTCTTTGGAGCAAACTGGATGGAGCCGAGAGGCTCAGAGATAGGTGGAATCTGGGTCTTGGTTGGGCAGAGCAAGAGGCGGCCCCAAGACCGTCTGGGCTGTCTGGGCTAGGTGTGCCCTGCCTCAGTTTCCCCATCTGTGGAACAGGGATGTTGCACGCAACCGCGTAGGTGAGGAACAAAGGTGGTGATGGCTTAGCTGGGTCTGGGGTCTGAGGACACCTGTGTTTGTGAATCCTTGGTCCCTTCTCTGAGTCCAGGAAGGAGTAGATGGGGGAGAGATGGCCGCTTTCCTGCTTGGATTTGCCAAGCTGCCTCCCTCCCCCGGGGCAAACAAATTCCCAAGGAGGAAGGCCAACCAACTTCTTAATCCATCCGGAGATGGGCGACCCTCTTCCTGGGTGGGGGATTACTTCTTCAGGGGAATCCTGTCACAGTAAAGTGGTGAGGGTCTCCACCTGTTCATTCTTTCCCAGTGTGGGGGACAGCCTTGTCTACAGAGGTGACAGGAACCTTCAGAAGATCCACAGCCCAAGTCATCTTGGACCACTTTCCAGATGGGGAAACTGAGTCAAGGCAGTCATGGTGGCCTGCTAGAAAGTCTTCCCATACCACCACAGCCAGGGGGACAAGAGGTCTGCCTTCCCCCACCCCTTCTCCATGCTCAGTGACCTCTGCATTGGGGCACATGGCACCATGATTTACGAGCAACTGAATGGTGTTTGTGTCTCCTTGGAAAGCAATCTGGGTTGGGCCCTTTGATGCTGGAATCCAGGTCTGGGAACCTTCCTTGGAGGATGATTCGAAAACCACGCCTTGCCTCCTGCACAGAGATGTTCAGTGCAGTGTTTATAGCCATGGAAAATTGCAGCTACCAGCGGTGTGTCCCCAGAGCCCTTGGGGACCCATACGTCTTGAGCTGATGTCAGCGCGGGGACATTTAAAAAAAATTCTGGGGTGTATAGAGAGAAGGAGAAGGCGCAGGGTTGAGTTGGGGTACCATGGAGGACCTCTCTGGGAGGCTCAACCCGCCTTCCGGCCCCCCAAACTCTTTACCCTGCGAGCGCGTGCTCTGTTGATCGTGGGAGAAGCCAACATCATTTAGATGGAAAATTATTGAAAGCCCCTCTTGTATACTGCAGTATTTATGAGCGAGATGATACGGAGGCTGGGATTTGTTTTAAAACTAACTCCAGATGCGTTACTGCATTACTAGGGCAATTAACAAGGAAGTTTGTGCACACACACACACACACACACACACTCACACACACTCCACTGTGCGGTGATGTGTCTGGGTGGGGGAAGGGGCAGGGAGAAGAGGCAGTAAGCAGTGTTCTCTCTTCGGCCCCACCTGGAGATGGACATCTCTGGTTTTAGTCTTGTTCTGAGCTGTGGTCAATTAGCCCAGTTATCTGGGACAGACTGGAGGAGGTGGGGAAGGTGGCAAAAGCTCCCTGAGGGCTGGAAGGGCAGGACAACAGGGCAGGGGCCGGGCCTGCAGGACAGATCAGGCTTCCCAGTCAGGCATCAGGACCGAGCTGCCGGCCCCACCACCTGTGGGTGTCCCTGGTGGGCAGGCGAGCCTCAGAGGCCGGATACTCTGCTCTGGCTCCCAGGGGTCTCCTCGGCTTGTTTATCCTTCTCTGTCCCCAGGGGGACTCACTGTGCTGCGTGCATGGTGAGTTTGCGCTTTGGGGACAAAGAGAGACTTCCTGCTCACACCTACGAAGCTACACGAGGCTGCAAGGCTACGCGCGCTGCCATAGAGATGTCTGGGCCCCTCCCCCAGGGCTGATTAGGCACACCAACTTGGAGCAGCGCTGAGAGCCTGCCTGCCTCAGTCTCCTCATTTTCAGGAAGGGGGCAGATGCACGCTGCCACGGTGCCTGGGGTGGTGGGGGTGCCTGATGACCACATGGACACTGGCCTGTCTGGATGCTGTCTCTCTGGGGTCTCCAATTATGATTGGACTCAGCTGGGGGTGTCTTGCTCCTTGTAGCCCATGACATCTGACAGGAAGCCATAGGCCGGTCTCTGTGCGTGCCTCTCTGCTGGAGCTGGAAACAGACTATCTTGCTGTGTGTGGTGGGCACCCAGGAAACTCCCATGCAATCAGCATAGAAGCTGTGACCCCCTCCCCAGCCTCTGTTGGATACTCCCACCCCTGGCACTCACTTCTCCAGCCTCGATGGCTTGTGGGACTGGCCAACCCAGAACCCCTTTAGACCTTTGCCCTTGGGGGTGCTTCCTTCCCTTGGACTCTCAGCTCACCCTCATCTGTCCCCTCTCTGGAGGGCCTGTCAGCTGGTCACAACAGGCTCCCTTCCTCCCATCTCTTCATACTCTTTTGGCTCTGTGACTTGGGCCTTCTCCCTTGGATGAGTGGGATACACGCGCGCGCGCGCACACACACACACACACACACACACACACACACAGGAACGAACAGACCTGGGTGCCTTAGTAGAGCACCCCTAGTGATGACCATAACTAGGACAGGAAAGACTTGCACTGGATCTCCCCTGGATGCTTGTGCACAGAGCTCAGCTATCCACCATGCCGTGAGGAAACCAGTGCAGCCAAGACGGTTCTGTGAAGTCCCAAGTCAGGTCCCAGGATGCAGGGGTGGGGGTGAGGGGTGAGGCAGCAGGTGATCTGCCTCCTGACTGTCCAGGCTTGTAGCTGAGTCTCTGATAGCGTGGCGCAGAGAGCCCCCCCCAGCCCCGCACACTCTACTTGGCTGACTCCACGCACACTGGAATGGTGCTGTTTGGTGTGGTGTGACAGGCTGTGGGCTATTACTGGAACACATTTTCTCGTTGGTCTTTCCTCCAATATTTGGATTGCCTAATATGGCTGTGACCCGCACATGTCCTCATGGGCTCCAGGGGACCTAGAAGATGCTGGAGGGACAGGGTAGCCTTGAATTTGCAGAGGCGTCCATAGGGACAGGCTGGGTAGGCATGGCCACCACCCTACTCAAACTGAGGTCCTTGTCCCTCTCCATCCCTCTGAGGATGGCTGGAGGCAAAGGCTGGTTCAAGCCGGCACAGCCCGGCCCATTGGCTGAGAGAGCTGACCCCCGCCTGATGCTAGGACCTCTGGGGACGCCATCGGTCCTCTCGGGACGCCATCGGACCTCTCGGGAGTTCTAGGAAAGGTTGGAGCCTGTTTGGGCTGCTGGATGCCCTCTTGTCTTACCCGCTCGACAGCTCGACAGAGACCCTGGGAAATGAAGCATATGGCACAGAAAGCAAAAGCGGTCCGAGCCGGGGATGATGGGCAGGACTGCCACCTCAGGTCTCCCTGAAGCTGAGTGTTACAAGTTCAAGGCCTGCCTGGATAACTTAGCAAGAACCTATCTCCTAAACAAAAGCAGGAAGAGGGCTGGGCTTGAGGTCAGCGGTAGAGTACTTGCCTAGAGTACCCTGGTAGAGACTGGAGGGCGGGCAGTCAGGAGAGAGCCTCCCTGACTAGAATCCGCCCTACCCTCATTCCACGCTGGAAGGTGTGGCTCCCTGATAGAGTACTTACTCAGCTCGTATCAAGCCTCAGGTTCAATTCCCAGGACTCAAAACAAACAGAGAACCCTGTAGAGGTTAGGCAGCTTAGAGGAAACCCCGGCGCTGGGCATCAACTCCAAAGGACCACTGGCCAGAGCAAGGACATGCCCAGCACATGGCCCTGCCTGGCTCCTGCCCAGCCTTCCTGCTTATGCCCAGGCGGGGAAGAGTTAAGTGCTGGCTGCCCCAGCCACAGTCTGTCTGATCCCCGAATCCTCTTTTAATTATTTTGTTCTGCTGATGGCAACACCTCCTGCCCGCCCGCACCTGTCTGCTTGGTATGCGCTGCTGGGACCCTGTGAATATCTCACCCAGGAAGACAATACGTGAGGCTCCAGTTCCTGCCCAGAGGGGCCCTGACGCCTTGGCCTGGCCAGGACACCCTTGTATGTGCCGATCACTGGCAACTGGACACAGTGATGGGGGTCAGAGGTAGGTGTGTGTAGGTGAGGGACAGAAGGCGGTAGAGGAGGAAAGAGGCCTGGGGGTCAAGACCATCATACAGATGCAAGGGCTGAGGCCAAGAAGGGAGCAAGATCAATGCCAGCCACCCTCAGCACCAAGGAGTCTGGCAGCCATTTGGGGATTTCCTGCCCAGAAATGAGGACGTTAACATTTGCTCCCGCAGTGCCTATGTGTGCGCAGTACCCACAGGAAGGGGCGGTTATTGTAGTTCGCATTGGAGATGGGCACCCAGCTCTCCAGCTAGCCCTGCTCCAATCCTATCCAGTTCCAGCTCCCGAAGGCCAGCCTCACCTTCTGCCACCACAGCCACTCCCAAAGAGGCACGGTTTTCCAGCTTGGCAACCACAGGGTAATTTCTGTGATTTTCCTCCTGAATCCCTACAGTTGGGGAGCCCCACATCCTCTTTCTAAAGATTAAAACGAAAGATGTATTTTTATGTATATGAGTGTTTTGCCTGCATGGATGTCTCTTCATGTGCATGCAGTGCCTGAGGAGGCCAGGAGAGGGCGTCATATCACTCTGGGACGGGAGTTACAGCTGGTTGTGAGGCCCTGGAAACCAAACAAGGGTCCTCTTGCACAAGAAGCTAGTGCTCTTATTGCTGAGCTGTCTCTCCAGCCCTTGCCCCCCCTTTTTTTTTAATATTTTATTTATTTATTATGTATACAATGTTCTGTCTGCATGTACACTTGCATGCCAGAAGAGGGCACCAGATCTCATTATAGATGGTTGTGAGTCACCATGTGGTTGCTGGGAATTGAACTCAGGACCTCTGGAAGAGCAGCCAATACTCTTAACTTCTGAGCCATCTCTCCAGCCCCCGCCTCCCTTTTCTACATGAGAATTTTTAGCGCTTTTCCCAGAGGGCATCCTTGATGTCGTTTCTCGGGCACCATCCACCATGTTTTTTTATTTAATTTTAATTTTAATTTATTCATTTTACATCCCAGCCATAGCTCCCTCTCTCCTCTTTCCGGTTCCCCCTCCCTCCATGTTTCCCCTACCCCCCTTTCCTACGCTTCAGAGAAGGGAGCCTCCCCATCCACCCATCCCAGCACATCAAGTTGCGTTGGGATTGAGCGTATCCTCTTCCCTTGTGGCCTGGCAAGGTAGCCCAGCCAGGGGAAAGTAATGGAAACACAGTCCACAGCGTCCATGTCAGAGTCAGCCGCCATCCCCCTTACTAGGGAACCTATATGAGGACTGAGCTGCCCATGGGCTACATCTGTGTAGGGGCCTAGGTCCAGTCCATGCACAAACCTTGGTTGGCACATCAGTCTCCCTCCCCCGTCCCCAGCACTGGTTAGTTGGCTCTGATGGTCTTCTTTCGGAGCTCCTGGCCCCTCTGGGTCCTTCTGTCATTCCCCCACCTTCCCTGAGCTACACCTATTGCCTGGCTGTGGGTGTCTGCGTCTGTTTACATCAGGTGCTGGGCGGAGCAACTCAGAGGACAGCTCTGCTTGGTCCCCACCTGAAGCCTGCCAGAGTGTCATTAACAGTGTCGGGGCTGGCTCTCTCCCACGGGGTGGCTCTCAGCTTGGGCCAGTCATTGCTTGGACATTTCTCAGTCTCGGCTCTGTTTTTGTCCCTGCCCACGTTGTAGGCAGGGTAAATTTTGGGTCGAAGTTTTTGCGCGCAGTTGGTGTTCCCCTCCCTCCACTAGGAGTCCTGTCTAGTTAGAGGGTGTTCTCTTCAGTTTCCCCCGTTATTAGGAGTCGCAGCTAGAGTCACCCATATCCTCCCAGGAGTCTCCCCTGTCCTAGGTCTCCAGCTTCTCACAGAGAAGTCCCAGCCCAGGGTTTCTCTTCTCTCTGCAAGCCCTCTGTCTTCCCGAGCCCGCTGCCCCCAGGTCTGACATCGACCCTGGTTCTCTCCATGCTTCCTCTCATACTTTTTTTTTTGGAGGCAGTGTTACTTACTGGAATCTTGCCAGTGAACCCACCAGTCCTGTTCCCCCTCCCCAAGGCTGGGAAGACAAGTGTGCTCCGCTGTGCCCATCTTCTGTATGCGGGTGCTGGCGAGTAAAGCCAGGTCCTCAATCCCGTGCAGCAATTTCTTTGCCCACTGAGCCCTTTCTCCCGTGGCCAGATTCCTCAGGAATTGTAGATTGAGGTTCCAAGCTGGGAAAACCTTGTCCAATAGCATAATGTGACAGCCTTCTCACAGGAAAACACAGCACGGAGAAGGATGGCCCAAATGATAATCTATGAGATAAATAATAAATATATCCGGGAGAGGCAGAGCCTGGGTTTAAAAAGCTACTTTAGTTTCAGTTGTGAGCTGGTATGTTATGTATGTGTGCACGGGTGCACACCCACAGAGGCTGAAGGAGGACATAGAAGTCCCCTGTAACTGGAGTTACAAGCAGTTCTGGGTTGTCTGACATGGGTGCTGGGAACCAAACTCTGGTCTTCTACAAGAGCAGCAAGTGCTCTTAACTGTTAAGCTATCTCTTCAAGCTTTTGCTCTACACATTTATCACACTACACACACACACACACACACACACACACACACACACACACACACACACGCAGCACGCCCGCATACTTGTAAGCACACATACATATATGTACTCTCTCACACACACTCATGCACACACACAAGCGTATACATACATGAGCGCTTGGTGTCACTGTGGGATGGTTCTAGAATCCCCCTGTGCACCAGATACTTCAGGCCATCCTATCTGCACATAACTCCTGCCTATCCCTACGCAGATTTTGAATAATCTCGGATCATTTCTAATCCCCCAGATAGTAGGCTTGTCATATAAGTAGCTGTCGTTCTGTATCATTTAGGGAATGTGACAAGAAAACAAACAGTCTGGGGCTGGGAATGAGGCTCAGCTGGCAGACTGGTCACCCAGCACGCACAGCCCCCAGACTCCATGGTCAGCAGCATAACAACCTAGGCATGGCGGCACATGCCTGTAATTCCAGGGCTCAGGGAGGCAGAAGTGGGAGGAGGGGTCATCCTTGGCTACACAGTGAATTTATGTCCAGCCTGGGCTACATAAGATTCTGTCTCACAAAGGAAGGAGGGAAGGAAGGAAGGAAGGAAGGAAGGAAGGAAGGAAGGAAAGAAGGAAATATAGCAGGAAGGAAAGAAAAGAAGGAAGGAAGGGAGGGAGGAAGGAAAGAAGAAAGGAAGGGAATAAGGAAGGAAGGGAGGAAGAAAGGAAAGAAGAGAAAGCCCACATATATTTAGCATATATATATATATATATATATATTGTTTTTCAGATTTTCCCTTCCCCTCCTCCTCTTCCCTCCCCTTCTCTCTTCCTCCTCTCTCCCCTTTTGTTTTGAAATGGCCTCTTCCTCTGTAGCCCAGTCTAGCTTTGAACTACATACCCTCCTATCTGCAGCTCCTGAGTTCTGGGTTGACAACCCATCATGCCCTCTCCAAGCCTTGCTGCTCAGCAGTTGGTTGGCACTTGGACCTGGGTCCCTCAGCTGCAGGTGGGGAGGGCTGAAGGTGGCCTCATCACTGGTGACATTGGAGCCGGGCTGTGGCTCCGTCACCCTCCTGATGCCCAGGCACGTGGGACAGAGCAGGTCTGAGTGTCCAGCTCCCCAGTGTGGTGGTGGTGGTGGTCCTCGCTCTCTGCCTAACCCTGCTCAGGGCTGCACACTCAGTCCTGTGGGCTGCCCCCCCTCCCAATGTTACCTGAGGGAAAGATGCCAGTGGCTTCCATGGGAAGAGACAGCCTGGGCAAGAGACAGCGTGGAGGTCAGATTCACGGTCCTGTCCTGGGAATCTGAAGAGGGCTGAGGTCTGAGATGCTCCCTGGAGCAGAGGAAAGCGGAGGCTGAGCCACTCCTCTGTTGGAGACCACCCTGACTGGGGCAGGAAATTGAATACTGTTCAGCAATCCTGCCCACCTCTCCGCTGATCCTAATTCACTAATGAGCAGGGGAGGAAGGACACGGGCTGGCCTTGCCCGCATCGTTATTCAACTGGGATTGAATTTTTAAATCCTGTAATAAAGTGACAATTTCCATTTCCCAGGCAATTCATTTTCACAAAATGACCGGGGTCACGCCCCGCTTTGCGAAAATCATTGGTTCTCGATTAAATCAAACACATAAGCTGACTTTTCACGTCGACACTTCTTGAAGGAAAGGCCAGCCAAGGCTTCCCTGCCCCCAAAAGATGTGTCGGGAGGTGGCAGATGGGTGTTGGGGCTGGGGGTGCCGGTAAGATCCTTGTGACCCCCAGGCTTCTTCTCTAGGGGGGACAGGGGGTGCTGGGGCCTTGCCCATCATCCTCCAGGCTCTCTTCTCTCTGCTGCAGGGTGGAAGGACCCTGGGCCCCGTAGTGACTTCACGAAGCAGAGCTGGATTGCCTGGGCTCGGGTCCGAGCTCCTGATCGAACCCCGTACCTCGTGGACCTCATGAATGAGGAGACCACCAAGGGCCAGGGATCTGTACCACCCAGTGAGCTACCCTAGCTTAAGTCCTAGGCTGTAGGTGTTCAGAGAGTGGCCGTGGGGTTCAGCAGGTGCAGGAAAGCCAGTCACTAGCTGGGCCGGGGACCAGGTAGGGGGGTAGGAGTCCCAGGAAGAGGACCCCTCATTCACCCAGGCTGCCCCGATGGCCTCTGCACCCTTCTTCAGGTGCTAACCTCTGCAGGTCTTATGAGGGAGTGGCACTGGGCGTCCTCCCCACCTCTGTCTGACAGCGACGATGCCAGCTCAGCCGCCCAAACGAGGAAAATCCCCATGGTGATGTTCAAGCCTGGATGGGCCAGGGAGAGACTCCTAGGGCCCAGCCAGGTCTGGGGTCTGAGGGTGTTCACATTGTTGGCTTCTGTTATGGGCCTGATTGTGGGTCAGCATCGTATAGAAGGGGCCCAAACTGGGGCCTTCAGGGACCTCATGCCTCAGTTTCCTCACATCTCACAGTATCTGCCAGATGTCGGGAGCCAGAAGTGCCAATGCAGTCCTGCGTCACTGCTGTTGTTATTTTGTTTGCTTAAGCCTCAAAATTTCCCCTCAGAGCGTTTCGTCTATTCCTCTGGGTGACATCATGCTTTGTCACCTTCCTGGCTGAGATCCCCCCTTCTCATCTCAGTCTGTCATCAACCCGGTCACTTCTGTAGTTCAAGAATGACCCGGAACTGCCGAAGCTGCGGCTGAGAGTTTCCGGCTTGCCTGCTGGGCCTGCGCTGGGCTGGTGACGCCCCCTCCGCTTTAATTAGTGTAAAGCCACCTGGTGCGCCCAGCTGCCTGCGTGCTGGTGATTAAGGGCATCAAGCCACTAGCTGGGTGGGGTGCTGACGTGGGGAACGCGGGCACAGCCTGGCGCTGCAGAGCCGCAGTCCCCGGGCGGCAGGAGCAGGTGGGGTGCACGGGCTGGCGTTGACTAAATGAGGGCGCCCTCTCCCCAGAGGGCCAGAACTTGAGCAGCATTTGGGGATGGCTTCCTGGTCCTCGGAAATGTGTGATGGGCAGAGTGGAGGGCCTGAGAGACCCAGAGGCAGCATCAGGGCTCTACAAAGGAGACTGGGGCCCCTCTACTCACAGCCTTGCACCTCAGCCTCACCCTCCCACTGAGCCAGGTTACCTACCGCCTCCCCTGGGTGGGCCTTGGTTCTTCAAGTCCAACCCAGACACGCCCACGCTGGGGCCACACCTACTGCGCGTGATGGGGCCATGCCCACCGAAGCACACTGCCGCCAATACCGGGAAACTGCCACCGAGTCCCGAGGACACGGCCACTCAGTGCTGGGGACCTTTCCCTGGGCATTATACTGGGCGGGAAGATAATATTCACTTCTGAGAGCTGGGGACAGGAGTGGCCGGAACCGGGCACATTAAACCTCAGGAGGCTGTGGAGGGGAGAGCAGGCCCAGAGGCTTCTGAGTGGTGGATTGAAGCTGTGGGAAGTCACGGCCACCGTGGGGCTCAGTGTGGGTGAAGGGGCGGGTGGATTGGAGGGGCGGTGCTTCCAGGAGACCACAGACGTCCCTGAGGGTGGTCTCACGGGGCTTAGGGGGAAACGCAGGATGGAGGCGTGGAGGACCAGGCTGTGGGAGGATGGCTGCAGGCTGTAGGCATCAGCTCGCTGCCCGAGGCAGCAATTCACACTCCCGGGCCACGCCTGCCCACACGGCAGGTAACACTGGCAACTGATAATTGTCTTGGCCCCTCTTTCTTGCACTTTAATAAATAATTTACCCGAATGACTCGCACAGAAACTTCAATATTATTAAAAATTAACCAACGTAAATGAGTCTGTGGTAAGTAGTTGGTGTATCTTCCTAGGGCAGAGATTCTGCAGCTGGCAGGAAGCGGTTCCCCTGGGTGCTACTGCAGACCAGTGAGCGGAGGGTGGGAGGCAGGAGGTCCTGGGGCCGACAGGAGCACAGACTCCCACCCCTCAGGTAGCCATGTCACGAGAAGCAGAGCCTGGAGACCTTCCTCACGCACGTGGAGCAGCCCTAAGCAAGTGCTGGCATTCTCTGGGCACAAGGGCACCTCTGTCATGCTCAGGGGGCTGTGAGGAAGACTGAGCAAGGAGGGGAGGCAGGGGCAGGGAGAGATGATGGCTCCGGCCACAGGATGTCCCTGGAGCCTAGAGGGTGTGGATACAGATCGCTGGGTAAGAGACTGGTGGGTCATGCCATAGTGGCTGCTTTGAGCACCGTCTTCTGGGGTTTTCTTCAATGCTCTGTGTGTAAAGTGGTGGTGGTGGTGGTGGTGGTGGTGGTGGTGTGTGTGTGTGTGTGTGTGTGCGTGCCAGTGAGACCCTGGGATCCAGCTGTCTCAACCTCCTTACTCTGGAACTTCAAGTGTGCCCCACAGCCTGCCATGTTTTATGGGGGTCCTAAGAAATTGTTCACAGCCTCATGCTTGCAAGACAAGTGGTTTTCTGCCTGTGTTCTCTCTCCAGCCCTACTCTGAAAGTCTTTTCTCAACACTGAAAAGTTAAAAACTGACCAAAAAAATTGACAAGACTGGTATAATGGCTGACAATCATCTAGATTTTTGGGGGCTGCACTTTTCCATTCATGGTTTAATTCTTTCTGGGATACTTTATGTCCATCCTCATCCTCATCGTCACCATCCTCACCACCACCACCATCACCTCCTTTAAGATTAAGCTTCAGACAGAATGACCACCACTGGCAGCTCAACACATATTCTCTGCGTTCCATCCTCAGAACCAACACAAAGGAGATGGAGAGGACTGACCCCACAAGGGTGCCCTTTGACCTCCACATCTGTGCTGTATGCGTGCGCCCATACATATCACATCATAACACACACTCATAATAATACTAATAATAGTACAAAAGGAGCTAGGAATGATGGCACACTCAGGAGGCAGAGGCAGGCAGATCTCTGAGTTCGAGGCAGCCTGGTCTATGGAGTGAGTTCCAGGACAACCAGGGCTACACAGAGAAACCCTGTCTCAGAAAAACATACAAACAAACAAACAAACATCTAAATAGATAAAGAGACTCTGGGTTTTTGATTTGGATGATGTAAGGTATGTAGGGCTGAAACGCTGGTTTCACCCAATATGATGTATAGATTCAATGAAATAAGAGAATGGAGGTCTGGCAGGCTTGCTGCAGAATAACCCACCAGTTCCAAAGTGCTGGCAGCTGTACCAAAGCTCTAGGACATTTTAGAGATGAGGGAATACACCAGGGGAGAGACTGCATCCCAGAAGGATGGGAGAAACTGGGGTGTCACCCGTGTCTTCTCTCTCTTTCCCCCCTTTTCTTCCTTCCTTTCTTCCTTCCTTTCTTTTTTCCTTCCTTCCTCTCCTTCTACCGTGTGGCTTCTGGGGAACAAACAGGTCATCAGCTTTCTTGGCAAGCACCCTTATTTGCACTGTAGCCTTTAAATGGTCAGGACGACACGGGTCAACCATCCTTCCAAGAAGCCTTCAGGAAGACGGACAATTAAGCCGGCCACGTTGGCCTGCCTGTCATCCCAGCATCTGGAAGAACTGAGACAGAAGAATGAGATGAGCCCATGAGCTCAGGACCTATTTGAGAAGTGTAGTGAGATCCCTAGCTCGAAGAGAGAGAAAAAAGGAAAAAGCCAAACCTACAGAGATGCTGGGTGTGACAACACTTAGGAGGCCAAGACAAGGCTGGGGGTGGAACAGTGCTTGCCTAGCACAAGCGCAGGAAGCCACGGTTCCACCCCTAGCCCAGGATAAGCCAGGTGTGGTAGCTAACGCCTCCCACTCAGAGCTGTGGAGGTGGAATTGGGAGGACCGAGAGTTCAAGGCCATCCTTGATTGTGTGTGGAGTCTGAATGAGAAAGCAAGCTCATTCAGACTCCAGACTGTGGGGAAGACCTGGGGTGGCCCGAGACCGCACATTTCTTCCTTGCTCCATCCCTCTGTGTAGGTGTGCCTGTGAGGCATGCATGCCGCAGTGCCCGGGGGGGGGGGGGAGAGCAGAGGGCAACCTCTGGGCTTGGCGGCTTTCCCCACCGAGTACACTGTGCAGCGGGCCAGCTGGTCAGGCTAGCTGAGCTCGCTGGGCTCTCCACCTCCCATCTCCCGTGGGGACTCTGGGGTCACATGGTCACACCACGGCCAACTTCATGTGCACCCTGGAGGGAGAGCGGAACTTGTGCTCATGTTCCCGTGGTGTGCTGCTCTGTCTTCTCTTAACTTGATACAAGTCTTCTTGGAAGAGGGATCCTCAGCTGAGGAAACGACGTCATAGCGGACTGTAGGCAAGTCTGGACGGCACCTTCTTTTCTTTCTTTCTGTCTTTCCTTCCTTCTTTTCTTTTTTTCTTTCTGTCTCTCCCCCCCCTCTTTTTTTTTTTTTTTTTTTTCTTTTTTTGGTTTTTTGAGCCAGGGTCTCTCTACATAGCCCTGGTAATCTTGAAACTCACTGTGTATACCAGGCTGGTCTGGAGCTCACAGAGATCCACAGGAATTAAAGGTGTGCAGCCCCACACCCAGCAGGAGGCTTCTCTGGTGAGGGGCGAGAGCTGCATTTCTCTGTGCATATGAGGATTAGTACTCAGAATGCAGTTAGGCAATATCCTGGCTTAGGAAAGTGGCTCCTTATGTTTGGAGGCAGAGTCTCTCGCTGAACATGGAGCTTGCCAATTTTGCTATGCTGACTGGCCAGCAAGCTGTAGGGATCCTCCTATCTCCACTTCCCCAGGGCTGCCATTGCAGGTGCTTACAGCTGGTTTTGGCTTTTTAAAAACAAAACAAACCAAGAATGTCAGTGGCGGGAATTGAACTCAGGTCCCCATGCTCTCTGGGAAAGCACTTTACTGGCTGAGCCATCTCTGTGGTCTTCAGTACTTTCTTGATAAATGACTGATTGATTAGTGATAGATGGGGGAGGGCCCAGCCCACTCTGGGTGGCACCACCCCTGGGCGTGGTCCTGGGTTCTCTAAGAAAGCAGGCTGAGCAAGCCATGAGGAGCAAGCCAGTGAGCAGCGCTCTTCCACGGCTGCTTCATCAGTTTCCATCTCCAAATGTCCTTCGATTCCTGTCCTGGCGTCCCTCGGCAATGGAGTGTAACTTGCAAATGAAATAAACCTCTTTTCTCTCCAAATCGCTTATCATCACGTTTCCTCGTCACTGCAACAGAGGACAATCAAGGACACACGGCCATGGCTCTGCCCACCAAGCCATCGCCCCAGCCCCAGGGCCGAGCTCTAACCCACAGCTCACGTTCAAACTCCGAGGCTTACCCCAGGCGTGTCACAGCATGTCCCTTGATCTTTCACAGGCTCCTCAAGAACACATCTCTTTGGTCCACTTTAGGTGAGAGCCTCTCTTCAACGTCCTCCAAAACGAAAGCCTTCAAATAGCGTGTGGCTTAACGTGAGCGTAAGGAGTAGCTTACCTGCGGTGGCGCGCTACGCTCTGCAGCTTTGCGATCCGCTCGATTTCACTCGTGGCCCTGTCTCACCGCTTGCTCATATCCTGGCCTATACCCAAGGCTCAGGAGGCTGAGGCAGGAGGATTCTGAGGTCCAGTAGAGAGCTCAAGGGCCAAGTCTTGGAAACTCCACACGAACCTCTCACGCCCAGCTCTCCGAAAGTCGGACAAGCCATAGCGCACGCTTGGGAGCTGTGTGGCTCTTAGCCATCATGTAACAAACCACCCCTCCTCGGCTGTGGTGGTGTCCAGGGAGGGTGACTGTCACTGTCCAGCTGCAGAGTATGAGCATGCCACCACACACAAACTACGCTTTATGCGACTGAGTAATCCTCAGTTTAAATGAAATGGATCTGTTTTGAGTGAATGTGTCTGAGGACGAGTATGTGGGAATGGGTACTCATGTCCGTGGGCTCACAGGCTGGGAGGCTTCCTTGGTCATCTCTGTCTACCTCACCAGGCAGATGAATTGAACTCAGGTTTTCTCAGTTGAACCCGAGCCTGTCCATTTTGCTAGCCTGGAAGCTTCCTCTGGAGATTCTGCCTTGGCCTTGAGCTCCCAGTGAGCTGCCGTCTCCACTGGATATCTACGTGGGTGCTGGGATCCGGGTCCCGCTCCTCATACTCGCATAGCAGAGGCTTTCTCCACCGAGCCATCTTCCCAGTCCCAGAAACTTGATTTAAAAATAAAAGCCAGAGTAAGGTTGGGTGGCACACACCTGTAACCACAGCAGGAGGATCAGGAGACCAGGGCTAGCCTAGGCTACATGACATCCTGCCCCTCAAATAAAACAAAGGCTGGGGAGATGGCTCAGTCAGCAAAGAACTTGTTGCTCAAGTATGAAAACCTGGGTTCAACCCCCAACACACACACACACACACACACACACACACACACACACACACACACATCTGTGTGGAGTTGAAGAAGGTGGAGACAGGTGGATCCTTGGGCCTGGGTCTCAGTGGTCACCCAGTCTAGCCAAGTCGGTGAGGTCCAAGCCAGTGAGAACTGGCCTCAGAACTAAGAACTTCTGAAGAATGACACCTGAAGTTGACCTTTGACCTCCCAAACACTCTTATGCATGCACCCACTCCCAACACACACACTAAACAAAACACAACAGAAGTAAAGGAGGAGGGCACAGAGGAGGAGGCATAAGAACAGAAGAAGAGAAGGAAGAGGAGGAGGAAGGAAACAAACAAACAAACAAAAACCCACAAGAAAATGCAGGCTTTTGTTTAGAGCCAGGAAGGCAGGCAGGCAGGCGGAGAGGGAGGCAGGGATGAGGCCGGGAATGCCCCTGTGTGGAGCTGCTGAGCGCTTTCCTGCCCGAGGCTGCCACCTGTCCTCCAAGGTGTGGTGGAGGATTTAATTAAAGCAGGCTGGCCACCCCCACCTGGAACTGGAGGGAGAGGTGAGGGGTTGGTGCAGCCCGAGGGGGTGGGGTCACTTCTTAACTTGCCTTAGGCCTGATCTTAAATTAATAAACTCACATCCAGTGGATGCCCTCCCAGCTCACCTTCTGTCCCCTCCAAGCCACTCAAAGGCCCTCATAACTGGTAATTACGGAAAGTAAATAACTTGGCGGGGCTGTGGGGGTTACTGTCTTGGCCTCTGAGTGATGCCTAAGGCCCGGAACTCAGAGGTGGGGTGGAGAGCACTGGGATCTCCATTTAGTTAACCATTGGAAGAAGGGATGGGGAGGGAGGATTCTCTGAATACTGCCTAGGGCCTGATCTGGTGGTATAAGTAAGTCATCTCCACTTATCTGGAGGCTGAGGCAGAAGGATTACACATTCAAGGCCTGCATACTGAGTGAATTCAAGGCCACCTGGGCAATTTAGTGAGGCCTTGTCTCAGAATAAAAAGTAGAAAGAGACCTGAGGATATAGTTCGGTAGCAGAGCCCCTGCCTAGAATCCCCCAGTGAGGGGCTGGGGTGTGGCTCAGTGGTCACCTGCCTAGAATGCCCAGTGAGGGGCTGGGGTGTGGCCCAGTGGTAGAACCCCTGCCTAGAATCCCCCAGTGAGGGGCTGGGTGTGGCTCGGTGGTAGAGCCCCTGCCTAGAATCCCCCAGTGAGGGGCTGGGGTGTGGCTCAGTGGTCACCTGCCTAGAATGCCCAGTGAGGGGCTGGGGTGTGGCCCAGTGGTAGAGCCCCTGCCTAGAATGCCCCAGTGAGGGGCTGGGGTGTGGTTCAGTGGTAGAGAACCTGCCTAGAATCCCCCAGTGAGGGGCTGGGGTGTGGCTCAGTGGTAGAGCACCTGCCTAGAATCCCCCAGTGAGGGGCTGGGGTGTGGCTCAGTGGTAGATCACCTGCCTAGAATCCCCCAGTGAGGGGCTGGGTGTGGCTCGGTGGTAGACACGTGTGCCCTGCTCTGCCCCCCTCCCAGCAGCTCACTAGAATCCCCCAGTGAGGGGCTGGGTGTGGCTCGGTGGTTGACACGTGTGCCCTGCTCTGCCCCCCTCCCAGCAGCTCCCCAGCAGTGAGGGGCTGGGGTATGGCTCAGTGGTAGAGCACCTGCCTAAAATCCCCTACTATGGGGCTGGAGTGAGGTTCAGCAACATTACAAATGCTGCTGCTGCTGCTGATGGAGGTAGAGGAGGAGAATTAATATGAGAAGGACATTATGGGTCAAAGGAAAACTTTGAGGATCCCATGGAAACCCTCCATCCCTCTGGGATGTACAGAGGAGTTTATTCTAGGGAGGACTTACTCTGGATTGGGTACATTGCAGAGCTGAGGGTGGCCTGCTTCCACGGGGCCCACTGGTTCTTTCCCATGTACTTGGAAAGAAAGGAGCCTACAAGGCATTGAAACTGTATACTAGGGCTGAGGATGTGGCTCAGCTCGTGGAGTTCCCATCTAGCCTGAGACCCTGGGTTTCATCACCAGCATCCCATAAACCAGGCACGGCAGTGCACACCTACAAACCCCGCACTCAGGAGGCAGAGGAAGAGGGAGCCAAAGAAATTCAAGGTCATCTTCAGCTCCATAGGGAATCTGAGGCCAACCTGGACATAGGAGACCCTGTCTCAAAATCAATCAACCATCCAACCAAATGCTTGACTCAATGTTATAAATGAGCCAAGGGTCTGAAGGGACACCTTCTGAGGAGTGACAGAATAGATGGGAGGCTTTGGGGGGGGTCAGAGAGCATCACCCCAATTCTAACATACCGAGGGCATCTTGTGCAGAGTGGTGGATACCCCATTGTGGGCACTTCCTGGTCCCCGAGACCTGGGGTGTGCGAAGAGGGGAGTAGCAGGAATGACCACCGTGAGTCCCCAGTGCTGGGCGCAGACACCAGCAATACCCTTCCAGGTCTGGTCTTCTAGCAGGCCTGCGAGTCAGTATCAGGAATGCACGATTGAGGTAGGGAAACAGGCCCAGAGAAGGGAGAGAACTTAGCGAAGCAAGTCAGGGAGCAGCCAGGATCCAGACCCAGCTTGATCAGTGCCGGGGACCCCACTAATCCCAGGCAAGTGCTGGGTTGATCCCCCCATACCAGCTGTCTCCTGCTGCGATGCGCACCCCAGAACCTGCGGGTTGTTAGAGCCGGAAGTGTATGGTGAGGGCCTTGGGTTGGGGGTGCTCCCTTGCCACTCGCCTAGAGGCAGTGTTCGGCCACGAGCCCTCATCCTCTGTCACCAGTACACAGGGGAGTAGGGCAGAGGACCTCCCAGCCCTTTCTTGTTTGGGAGAGGCCAAAGGGGCTGTCGCCCACACAAAGCTTCGTTCGCCTGCTTATGGGGTCTTCTGTGGATGGTGCAATGGCTACCCGGACCCCCCAACACTCATCCTAAGTCACTAACTGTGACTCTGGGCCTCAACTTTCTCTTCTTGTGTGTGGGGTGTGGAGTGTGGAAGGTGTGTGTGTGTGTGTGTGTGTGTGCGCTTGTGGTGCATGTGTATGTAAGGAGGGGGTGTGTTTGCGTGAGCTATGTGTGGTCTATATATGTTGTGTGCATGTGGTACACGTATACACAAAGAGGACAGACGAGGCCATCAAGTGTCTTCAGTCATCCACCTTATTCCCTTGAGAATACAATCTCTCAGTGAACCTGGAGCTGTGCTGGCGAGCCCCGGCAGTCTTCCGGCCTCCGCCCTCACAGTGCTGGGGCTAAAAACCAGTGACCACACCTAGCTCTTTAACCTGGGTACCGAGGCTTTGAACTTAAGCCCTCCTGTTTGCACAGTAAACCATCCACCCACATCTGGGCCTCAGTTTCATACAAAAAAATGACAATCTTGACACGTGTGCCCTGCTCTGCCCCCCCCCCAGCAGCTCTAAAGAAATCGTCTCGAGGCTCAGAGTGTGGGGCAGAGGGACCACCCTGTGGACCCAGGCCATCTCCAGAGACCCCATCAATGGCCGGTATGTAATGTCCTTCCCTGGGGCGCTGGCTCCGCTTCTGAAATAATCTGGATTCTTAAGCACAATTAGAGCGGTAACGAGGGTCAGGAACGCCTTTCAAACCCAGTTTAGCACGAAGTCCTGACGCAGGCGTCGCCCAGGTGGATACTGTCAATAAAATGGATTCTCAGCCATCACACTCGCACAGGCGCGGCGGGCCCAGCGCTGAAGCAGCCTGGCAGAGCTGCGTCCCGGCTTCCGGCCGCCTTCATTACTGCACACCCTGTAACAGCTATCGCAGAATTCATTAGGGAAAGAAAACAGTAAGATTTGAAGTTATTTGTAAACCCAACGGAGAAAACACGCATCGTGTCTCGGAAGGAAGTGTGTCGATTTTAGACGGAGCCACGGGGGACTGGGAGGAGGGCAGCCAGGGGATCTGGGCCCCCCCCCACTGAAGTCTGCAGAGATGGTGGGCCCTCCAGCTGCACCCCAGTATATGTAGGCAATGCTGTTTCCATGAGCTCACAGGCCCAGGTGCAGCAAGAGCCCAGAGGAGACACACAGGCAGGTGGGATTGAAAGCAGCTCCTTGGGCCCCCGAAGGTCTGTCTGAGAGGGGAAGTGTCCTGTCCAGTGTCCGTTCCTCTCATCCTCTCACCCCACCCCCGCCCCGATGGAGTTTCTCTGTGTAGCCTTGGTTGTCCTGGAACTCCTTCTGTAGACCAGGCTGGACTCAAACTCACAAGAGATTCACTTGCCACTGCCTCCCGGGTGCTGGGATTAAAGGTGCTTGTGCCACCATTGCTGGGGGGGGGGAGGAGGGACACAAACGTGCAACCATTGCAAGGGGGGAGGGGCCTCGAGACAGGGGACATACTTTGTTGGCTTGAGCAACCTCCCGGGGGCCATGCATACCTACACTCCCTGCCCCAAACTCCAGCCAGTTCCCTTCCTGCCCCCACTGCATCAAGCTCTTCTCACCTTTGTTCTCTAAGCCTCTGCCCAGACATCCAGCTTCTCTCGCCTAAGTCATAGCTGGGAGTCACTCTGAATGCCTGGTCAATCAGGTAAGGTGGTGCAGGCTTTCATTCTTGCCCCAGGGAGGCTGAGGCAGTCCTCAGCTAGCTTGGGCCGAGTAGCAAGACCTCAAAAACAAAAGAATGCTCTCCAGAAGCCCGTGTCTTCTAACCTGTGCCATCCCGGCTTCTGTGGTCAGGAACGGACCCCCAAACTTCTAAGGCCTTGCTTCCCAGTCAGAGATGGCACAGACCTGGCTGGGGTAGTAGGGATTCTGAGGAGGCTGGTGGGTAATCATTCCATTTGGTACACACAAACTGTGGACCCCCCAAATGAGCATGGGTCTGCGGAGGGCGGGGGGAAGGCTCTAGGCTAGGCTGGTGGCCTCCTGCTGAGGACTTTGTGCCCCTCCTCTGAGGGAGGAGTGCCTCGCCCACAGTGTGCAGGTGTGGTCACAGGGCTGCCCAGGGTCAGTTACATGGAGGGATGAAGTCAGCAGGGAGGGAAGATGTGTTTTTGGCTCAGGTTTTCAGAGGGTTTCTATCCACCGGTGAAAAGCATGGTGGAGCTGGCTACACGTGCCCGACTGTGGATGGCTGTTCTCGCTCTTGTTACAGTGGATGAAGAGGTAGGGGGTGGCGGGAGAGTGGGTCTGGGGTCTCAGGCAGGCAGCGGCAGCCGTCCTCCTTTCCTGTGGAGCCATGTATTTCAGGAGGCGGTCGCGTGCCCCTGGGACTAGTACCAGAGCCTCGATGGAGGAAGAAAGGCCAGGAAGAGACAGGGGCATTACTGTGGGGGTCTGGGAGCACCCCCCCCCCCAGGAGGAGCCTGGGAGGCAGCTTGGGAGTGCACGCCTTTAATTCCAGCCGTCCAGAGACAGAGGCAGGCCGATCTCTGGAAGCTTGAGGCCAGCCTGGTCTGCCTAAGGAGTTCCAGGCTAGCTGCAGCTACATAGAGACCCTGTCTCAAAAAGCCAAAAAGGAGGAAAGATAGGCAGGCAGACAGACAGATAGACTGCATTAGATGCATTTCAGCTTCTCTGATAGACTGCCTGCTGGAGCACCTTGAAGAGTGTCACACGAGCCAGGTGACCTGAGTTTGCTCCTCAGAACCCATGGTGGAAGGAGAGGAACAGTTCTTCTCTGACCTCCACATGCATGTCCTGACATGAGCGCGCGCGCGCGCGCGCGCACACACACACACACACACACACACACACACGCACACACGCACGCACACACAACCTGATTATACAATGCATTTTGGCTCACGGTTGCTGGTGTTTTCCATCCACTGGCATGGAGGACTTGGCAGAGCGGCCCAGCTCGTGACTGTGAGAGTCTGCTTAAGTCTCTCCACACCATGGTGGACCAGCAAGCAGAGAACAGCAGAACCGGGGGTGGGGTAGGACTCTAAGGCCTGCCTCTCCAGTGACCCACTCCCTCCCAGCAGGCCCCTCCTCCTAAAGACTCTGCTGCCCAAACAGTACCACAGTCAGGCACCCAGAGTCCAACAGGAGCCTGCGAGGGGCAGTTACACACCCAAACCATAACAGAGGCTGAGGAGTCCCCATTCCCAGTAGAGATGGCACGGACCTGGCTGGGCAGTAGGGATTCTGAGGAGCTGGTGGGTGATGAACTCTGCCTGAAGGGAGTGAGTTCATCCGTGGAGCCCACCTTAGGGCCCACGGTCGGGGCCTTACATGGTGGAGATCCCAGCCATGCAGGGGTAACAGATCAGGGCCATCGCTGTCGCGCTTCGGGATCTTCCTCCCTCTGTGCTCAGCCCAGGCCTTGGGTGAGTCCAGGCAGTGTCGCACAGGGAGGGCCCTTCCCCAAGGGTCTTTCTCCCAGGCTCTCCCCAGCTCCACCCTTGGGCTAAGGGCTAGGTTCTATCTTGGGAATCTGGTTCTCTTTGCCTCAGAATCTCAGTGTCAGTGGGGAGCGGTGTGATGAGAAGCGGGGTGATGGAGCCATCTGTCCTGTGTTGAGTCTACATCCGGGCTTGGGAGGAGCCCCTGTCTCTTCCGGTCAGAGGAATAAGGCCAGATCAAAGTCAGAGTTTATGAGCCGAGCTGGGCAGCAGCCGGAACAGGCTGGAGTAGGCTGCGGGATGGTTCTGGGATCCAAAGACCCCATCTGTGCCTGGGGAGTGGGGGTGGAGTGGGGGAGACCACTGGAGGGGAGGCTGGAAAGAGCTCAGACCCTGCACCGGGTTTGGGGTGAGGGTACCTCTGAGGTGTCAGGTATGGCTGGGAATTCTAAGCTGCCACTTTGACAGATGGAGATAAGGCTGGCTCAGACAGCTCATTTAAGGCCATGCCAGGAGTAGCCTGATCCAGCTAGGGTCACTGCCCCGCCAGTGGCCCACAGGAAGAGGAGCTGTTTGCAAGGCGGAAAGGGGGAAAACTGGGGTCCCCAGCTGGGGTCATAGGCACATGCGGACAGTGTGTAAGCAGTCTAACCTTGCTCTGCGGGGACCCAGGGGCGTCGAGGGCCGGGGCCTTCAGCTCCTTCTTTGCTCCTTCCTCCGGCCTGAGAGGTGCTGTTACAAGTGAGCTGGTTAGGACTCCTCAGGAAATGGCACTAACCAGCCCCCCCACTCCCTTCGTCCCTCTCCGCTCACTCTTTCTCTTTTTCATCTATCTTCTTTCTCCCCTTCTCTCTCATTCCGTCCCTCCCTCTCCTTTCCTTTCTCTTTTCTTTCTCTTTTCCTTTCTCTACTCTTTCCACCTTTTTTCTTTCTCGTCCTTTCTCCTCCTCTTTCTGTCTTCTCTCTAGTCTTTCTCTCTTTCTTTCCTTCTCCTGTCTTGTCTTTCTCCTTTCTTTTTCTCTCACCCTCTTTTCTTTTCTCTGTTCTCTCACTCTCACACCAGCTAAACTCTCCCCATCCTTCTTCACTCCCCCGTCCCCCGCCCCATCTCCATAGCATGTGTCTGCTCAAACCCAGGCGGAACTTCCCACTCTGAGCTCAGGCCTCTTTTGAGTCCTGCTTGCACCCAGGACCCAGCCATGCAGGCAGGAATGAGGTCCCAGGAGGCACCACAACCATTAGCTCCTGTGGTGTCCTTCCAACACTACAGAGCACATTTTCTGGACCCTTCAGCCACTCCCTGGGGGTGGGGGCTGCTTGCAGTTGCTCAGTCAGGCAGAGAGGTGGGGACAGAGACAAAGTCCTGAGTGCTGTACCAAGAAGCGGGAATCCCTACCCACCACCCCAAACCCAGGGCCTAGAGCGGCACCATCCTCCCTCATCCTTCCCACAGCTGGTTGCTCCTCTCTGGACCACTGCCCTTTCTCACCGCCAGGTCCTTTTCCCTATGCCACTTTCTCCAGGTAGCTCTTCTCTCGAGCCAAAGAACCTGAAAGGTCCTGCCCACTGCCACTTTCTCCAGAAGCAAGACACACTTGGGCTGAAGTGGTCTACAGGCTCCGGCTCATGGCCTGACCGAATGGTGTGGGCTTCGCCACCTGCATGGGACCGCCATTCTCCCACAGATGGCATGGGCAGGGTCCAGACTCCCACCCCCTCCAGTGCCAGACCAGCACCAAAGGTCCCGACTCTGGCAATGACTGCTGTGACAAGTCTCCCTCCCATGCAAATGCACACTTAGCCCATTCCCCACCATGCTGCATAGCTCAGCAGCACTCCAAGATGGTCATATCTTGAGGTGTTCTAGAGTGTCAGCATGGACTACCCCACTAACTCCTTACCCTAAGTCAGCACAGGCCTGGGCTATGAGCAGCCGTAGGACTCAGATGACACTGGAGCCCAAAGCTCTAGCCCTTGGCCTGCTCAGGATGGGTGGAGGATGGCTTAAAGCTCACCCCAGGAGTCTCAGGTGCAGCCTGGGATGGAGGACCCATCGCTATGGCCCCCTGGGAGTCCCATGCCTTGTGGGAGCAGGTTTCAGAGAAGGGGCAGCTGCTGCATCTTCAAAGCCCCCAGGGGACAGAGCGGCACCGGTTGTTGCTCTGTGCTCCTGGGAATGCTGTGTGTCGGGGGCCGGGTGCTGACAGATTGGCACAGCAGGTTAATAAGTGCGTGCCTTCCTCCTAAAGGCTAATGCAATATTAATCAGTCTGGTGTGGTCAGCAGAAATTGCTCTGAAGCAGCAGAGAGAGGCCTTTAATTAATTCTCCTGTGGAGCTCCCCCCACCCTATCCAGCCACTCTCTGTCCCACCCCACCCAGGAACCCCTCCACAATGACCCCTTCTGCTAAGTTGGTTGGCTGCTTGTACCTGTTTCCCATCCTAGAAAACCAGGAAATCAGTGTGTATGTGGGTGGGAAGAGGTCACCGCTCCATTCACCCTCAGCCCAGGTTACTTCCTTGTTTGGACCATGCTCAATGAAGGGGAATTCCACCTTCTGATCAGCTCAGGGTGGGACTCTCAGAGCCAAGGCTCAGTGATGCTGGACTGTGACCAGACAGGCCAAGTTCTGACATAGCCTGAGCAGTTGGTGCAGGCCTGTCACCACAGCTACTTCTGAAGCTAAGGCAGGAAGATTACAAGTTCAAGGCTAGCCTGGTCTATAGAATAGGTTCAAGGTTGGCCTGAACAACTTAGCCAGACTTTGTCTTGAAAGAAAAAGCAAAAAGAAGGCTGGGGATATGGAGACGAAGCTCACAGGTGCCAGCCTAGAATCCCCCAGTGAGGGACTGGGGTGTGGCTCAGTGGTAGAGCTCCTGCCTAGAGTCCCCCAGTGAGGGGCTGGGGTGTGGCTCAGTGGTAGAGCTCCTGCCTAGAGTCCCCCAGTGAGGGGCTGGGGTGTGGCTCAGTGGTAGAGCTCCTGCCTAGAATCCCCCAGTGAGGGGTTGGGGTGTGGCTCAATGGTAGAGCCCCTGCCTAGAATCCCCCAGTGAGGGGCTGGGGTGTGGCTCAGTGGTAGAGCCCCTGCCTAGAATCCCCCAGTGAGGGGCTGGGGTGTGGCTCAGTGGTAGAGCCCCTGCCTAGAACACCCCAGTGAGGGGCTGGGGAGGGCCATAGCCTAGCGGTGAAGCCCCTGCCTAGATGTGTTTAGTTCTTAGTTCCAACCCTTCTGCTAGTATGAATTGCTGGCATACTCTGAGCAGAGCTGGGAGGTTGGGAGGGGCAACATCTGGCCTCGGCCTCCCCATGTATCATCTGGTGACCATCAGAGAAGGCCCTGGCTACTCCTGTCACCCCTAGGGCTGACCTGGTGCTGGGGGCAGCTAGTCTGCTCAGCAGGGTCCTACAAGACTTACTGAAGATCCAGCTGGGTAGCAGGGTTGCCAGACCACCAAGAGGACAGTAACAGCAGCAGGTCTCCACGTGAACTCCCAGGCTAACCCGGCAAGGTCACACTGAGGCTGCAGTGGGGCCAGAAGCTCGTGGGAGGGGCGGAGGCTGTAGCCAGCACTCTGCTGGTGCTGGCCTGGGGCCCCCGAGCCGGAGGGCCAAAATAAACACCATGACTCAGCCCTAGGTGGAAGACAGGGATGCTAACTAACTTTAGTCTGTTTCTCAGGGCTCTGGGCCCCAATCTCAGGCCAGTTCCTCCAGAGGTGGGTCAGCCCCCCCCCCCCAGGTTTGTGCTCGGCCATGATAATCTTTTATTTATCTGAAGCAGCCTGAACTCAGCTGCTTTCGAGTCTAGAGTAATTAGGGGTTCCCGCTGATGGATCGCACTGGAGGGACGCTGTGGTTATTTATTACTGAGTCACTTGCCGGAAAGGTTAGGAGCTGAGGAGTAATTATTTTCCTTCCTCTCTGCCCCCTCCCCAGCTGTTTAAAGGGGGTACTTGCAGGAAGCGGTTGGCAGTCTAGAGCCCAGCATCCCACGGCTGGCGGGCCCAGTCCAGGCTTGGTCATAGGGATCCTTGAACTGTGTTGGGTCAACTGTGTGGCTCTTCTTTCTCTTCTGTTACCCTGCGCTTCGTCACCTTCCTGACTGAAGGTCCCCAGGAGACAAAGGCTTGATCTCCCTGTGTGTCCAGGCCCGTGTGGGATCCTGGGGCACCTATTGGAAGCAGGCTGGATAAAGCCAAGGGCAGAGGGGTCCAGGCTGCCGAGAAAGCAGGTGCAAAGGCCCTCAGGTGCGGATGGACTAGCAGCCTGCAGGGCTTTGACAAGGGAAGGGAGGCAATGTGATGGGTGCAGGAGAGCCAGTAAGGGTACGGCCGGCCATGACTTAGAGCTCAGGACTTTGTTCTGAGCATTTGGAGACATCTTGAGGGTAAGGCGTGGGGACCACGTAATCCTCTCCCTCTTTACATGTGGTCAGGATACAGGGTCAAAACTGCAGTAAATTGCTTGCTGTGTAAGCAGGAGGACCTGGATTTGATTCCCAGAACCCATATTAAAAAAAGCCAGGCATGGTGACATGCACAGAGCTGGGGATGTGGAGACAAGAGGATTTGTGGGGTTGATGGCCATCTGGTCTACCCTACTTGGTGAACTCTGGGGCAGAGAGAGACCCTGTCTCAAAAAAAAAAAAAATAACAAGCTGGACAGCTAGTGAGAAAGACATCAAAAGTTAACGTCTGGCCTCCAACACAAACACACACGCACATGCACACACGTTCAGTGCTTACCCTTCTCTCTGACCTGACTGGTCAAACCTCGCCCTCACCACCACCCTCAGCAGCATTTCTTACCATTAGGGACCTGGCTGGGGCAGCTGTGCTCCTCTAGAAAGCGACTAGTCCCAAGACCCAGAAAGCCCAGGTTGTGGTGTCCCCCACAGGCTCAGGGTTTGAACACTCAGTCCCCTCACACAGCGCTGCTTCTTGGAAACTGTAGGAGACAGATCCTAACTGGAGGAAGAGGGGTGGGGGTGGTTCCTGGTGTGTGTGTGGGGGGGGGTGTATAATAGCACCAACCACTTCCTGCCTCCCTTCCTTTGCTTCTTGCCAGCCATGATGTGAACAGCTCCTGGCAGTGGCCCCCATGGCCACGATGCTTCTGTCACTATGGGAGGACCAAGCCGCACAGAACTGAACCCTCCAGAGCCACGAGGCCAAATGAACCTTTCCTCACCTAAGTGTGGCAATAATTTTGGTCACCGAGAGATCGTAAGCAGCTTCAATAGCACAGCTGAAGTTGCAGGCTGGGGAAGAGCCCTTGCTTCAGCTGTCACTTCAGACATTACTACAGCTGTCATTACCAGGATCAGGGTCTCAAAGCAATTTTTTTTTCGATGATGGCCATTCAGGCTTACACTCTGAAGACTGACCAAGGATTTTCACATCCACCCAAGACAAGCAGAAAGGACAAGATTTTTGCTCCTATTTGACAAAATTTCTATCATTTTGTTGTTGGTTTGTTTTGTTTATTTTATTTTAGGCAAGGTTTCTCTGTGTAACCCTGGCTGTTCTGACTCACTCTGTAGGCCAGGCTAGCCTTGGACTCACAGAGATCCACCTGCCTCTGCCTCCCTAGTGCTGGGGTTAAAGGCGTGTGCCACCACACCCAGCTTTTGCTCCCGTTTGAAACATCGCCACAGAAAATGTAAGGCCAGTGATACCCTTCCTGGAGAGACAGGAACAAATAGCTATTCTACCACGACAGAAGAGCAGTTGCAGACCAAAGTAGGGACACCGCCAAAATCCAGCTTGGTGAAGCAATGAGTTTTCTGCGTTCCTTGTAGGAGTGTGGGTGAGGAGTCACAGGAGCTGGGACGATTCAAAGGTCGTGACAATAAAATAAGCAAAACGATCTGGGAGTAACCGGCTCTGGCTGTTGTCCAGGCTCTTAGGGCACGGATTATGGCCACGTGTGGCATCACATGACTGAAGGCAAGGATCCTGTCACAAATATTTGGCAATGGTAAAAGATTTCTCAATGTGCAGTGATCCCAAACTCAAGGTGTATACCACCTTTAATCCTGGCACTCAAGAGGCAGAGGCAGGTCTACGGGAGTAGACCAGGAGTCAGACTGGTCTACAGAGTGAGTTCCAGGCCAGCCAGGGCTGGCACCGGGGCGACTGCTCCTGGGGTTAGAAGCATTTGCTACTCAGTCATGGGGAATGGAGGTCAGTTCTCTGCACCCAGGTCAGACAACTCGCCCAGGCCTGTGACTCCAGCTCCACGGGTCCAGCCATGACTTAAAGCTTCATTTAAGCTAAGCATGTCCAGCTCATCCGTACAAAGGTTTGCTCTTTTGTCTTTAATAATTAGTGAACATTGTGTTTATGCCAGAGGACTGTTTTTTTTTAAATAAACGTCTTAATGTTTATTGTCAGCAGTGTCTGATCTGTGCTCCTACCTTATGTCCCTGTCTTGTGAAAGGGTCTCAAGTGAGCGGTGTCTTGAATGGGGAGAGGTTAAGAGTCCCTGCTCTAAGGCAATGATGGTATGGCTGCCAGCACTGCCTTGTGGGAAGGGGGAGCTCGTTAGACCTCTGACTGGGACCCAGGCCCCACTTTCTCCTGCCTAGCTGTCCCAGGTCTCCAGGGCCCTGAAGAACAGGGGAGGAGGAAGGCTAATAGGGGAGAGGACTCCTCGGCTGCAGCCCGTAATCACCCGTGCTGGGGTGGGGTGTTCGAGCAGTACAGCGAGCTCCTTGGAGTCCCCTGTGCTCCTGGGAGTCCTCCCAGTGATGTCACCGGTTCCCTAAGCTGGTCCTGGGTGGAATCCTTTCTTTGGTCTGCTGGTGCCCTCCCTGGGGTCAATAGATGGATTTCCATGTCTCCCCAGGAAAAGCCACACAAAGCGCACAGTAGGAGCAGAACGCCAGGCAGAGGGGCCCTCAGAGACTCCTGCGGGTCCATAGCTTGAGTGCTCAGCACTCAACTGGAAGAGAACCATCTGGAAGGGCTGGGAAACCGTGCCCATTGCTGACGTGGGACTGCGAGTCTGGTGGCTCTCAACAGTCTCATGCTGGAAAAATTCACTCTGCCCAAGGCTTCAGGAGGAATATTCCGGAAGAAACAACTCCCACCAGGCTAAGCTCTGCCCCAGGTGCTCAAAGCCATCAAAACCAGAGAGACCTGAAAGGATCACAGCGTCCAGGCATGTAGTCACGAGAACACGAGGTTACCTAGCAACCGAGGATGTAAAGCTCAGCTTGTTTTGTTGTTGTTTGTTTGTTTTTAAGAAAACAGAGTCGGAACAATTAGTCCTGCCCACAAGATGTGCTGGGGTAAAGGGGCACGGAAACTGTGGGAGGGGCCCACCAATGACTGGCCCAGCTTGAGGTTCATGTTATGAGAGCGAGCCCGCCCTGGACACTGCCTGGAGGGCCAGGACCCAGAGGCTGGATGCCCCAGGGCCCTAGGATAGAACCACACACGACTGGGGAAAAAGTCAGTGAAATGGTCCCCAGCGCCGTTCTGCTATACTTGTAGTGTTGTGCCCTGCCCAGATGTCATGAGAGAGGCTTCACCCAGCGACTGATGGAAACAGCTGCAGAGACCCACAGCCAACGGTAGGCAGAGCTCAGGGAATCTGGGGGAGGGGGGGAGGAAGTAGGAGCCAGAGGGTTGGAGGACACCTCAAGAAAACCGACAGAATCAACGCACCTGGGCTCAGAGAGATGGAAACGACAGCCATGGCGCCTGCACGACACTGACTCGGCCGTCTGTCTACACCTTACACGTTACAGTTGTGTAGCTCCGTCTTCCTGTGGGACTCCTGACAGTGCGCAGGGGCTGTCTCTGACTCCTCGCCTGCCTTTGGGACCCTTTCCTCTACTGGGTTGCCTCATTCAGCCTCGACAGGAGAGAAGGTGCCTGGTCTTACGGCAGCTTGATAGGCAGTGGCCGGTTGATATCCGAGGGAGGCCTTCTCTGAAGAGAAACCTAGGAGTGGATTGCCCGGGGGGAGCTGGGAAGGGTGTTGGTGGGGCTGGTAGGAAAGAAGAGAGGGGAAACTGGTCAGGCTGTAAAAGAATTAATTCATTATTAGTTAGTTAAATTAAAAAAAAAAAAAGTTTGGATCTCCAGGACCCATACTAAAAGTTGGCTGTGGTGTCACATGCCTCAAATCTCAGAGCTAGAAGGTGGAGACAGAAAGATACTGGGGTTTTCATGTGGGCGGGCACACACACACACACATACACCACACACACATACACACACACCACACACATATACACACACACACCACACACACCTTACACACCACACATGCATAAATAAAAATAAAGATTAAAAACAGTTAGAAATGATTCAGTGTCCTTGCCTGTACTTTCTGACCTCTAACTGGTCAGCTCTAGGCCAGGTGTATGTGTGTGTGGTGTGTGTGTGTATGCTGTGTGTGGTGTGTGTGTGTGTGTGTGTGTGTGTGAGTGTAGGCACCTGTGGAGTCCATAAGAAGCCATCTGAGTCCCTGGAACTGGAATTTCAAGTGGTAGTGAGCTGCCTGACATGGGTCCTGCGAGCTGAACTCGGGGCCTCTCCGAGTTAGCTCCTTTATGTTGCTGTCATGAAATACCAGGACTTCAAGCAACTTATGGAAGAGATAGTCCATTTTAGCCTACAGCTTCAGAGGTTAAGAGTTTATCGGGATGGGGAAGGGGGTGAGGGTGTGGGCGTGGGTGGTAGGCAACAGGTAACGGGGGAGGGGCAGGAAGTCAGGGGAGTCACACCTTCAGATGTGAACATGAAGCAGAGCTGAGCTAGGGTGGCGGGCATCAGCTCTTCAAGCCTGCCCCCGGTGACACCCCTCCTCCATCCAGGCGCCCCCACCTCCCAGGCAGTGGCACCACTGGGGCCGAGCATCCAAACACTGGAGCCTAGGGCATTTCTCATCCAACCCAGCCCGCTCTGCAGAAAGACACCTGATGTTGACCTCTGGCCTTCCCGTGCACATGCAAGCACCCCCCCTCCGGCCACACACACCTTTTCACATGCATACAACACACACAGAGTAAAGAGGAAGAAAAAAGCCCATGGGGGTGCAAACCGAAAGGTCTGAGGAAAAGAATGACACCAGACACCATCAACCAACAGCATGGAAGAAAAGCCACAAGCTACCGGAGTGGGGGGACCTGCAACCGTCATGCCGGCTACTTCCGTGTCCCTGTGATTAAAACACCTGAAAGACACACTTGTGGGGAGAAGGTTCATTTGGCTCACGGATTTCAGAGGGTTTTCAGCCTACATGGCGGGAGGCCAGGGAGGGAAGGCTCAGTTCCTGGCACAGGAGCGTGGGGTGGGGCCTGCTCACCCCAGGGTGGACCAGGAAGCCGAGAGAGAGGCTAGCGCCCGGGGCGGATGTCACAGTCAGAGCCCACGCCTGGTGACCTACTTTTGCCAGTCAGGTACCACCTCCTAGAGGCTCCACAGCCCCCCAGAACGGTGCCACAAACTGGAGACCAAGTGTTTAAAAGCCTTTGGGGGCCACTTCAGAATCCAACCACGCAACAATGACGTCTTTCTCTGTGGAACAACTTTGAGAAGCTCCTGGCGGGGGCAGATAAACCTTATCCGTGATGAGTAGTGAAAAATGCACAAAATGTGATGAAAACTAGGAACTCTTAAATAAAAATCTCAGTAGGGGCAGACGGTTTAGTTGGGGAAGTGCTCTCCGAAAAAACATGAGGACCCTAGTTCAGACCCCCAGAACCCACATAAAAAGCTGGGCTTACGGGGCAGGAGAGATGGCTCAGCACTGACTGCTTTTCCAGAGGACCCTGGTTCAGTTCCCAGCCACATGGTGGCTAGTCACCTGTGACTCCAGTCCTAGGGGGATCCACCATCATCTCCTGGCCTCTGCGGGTATTGCATGCACACGGTACACAGGCAGACACGCGCACAAAACACCTATACGCATAAAGTACAAAGAGAAAAACCTGAGCTTAGCGTTCTTAGTGCCAGGGAGGCGGAGACAGGAGGATCCCTGGTGTTTCTCTGCTCAGCAAGTCTTTGCCAGTCTGAAGAGCTCTGGGTTCAGGGAGAAATCCTGTTTCAAAAAACAAGGAGGGTGACAAAGACACCTGCCATGGACCTCTGGCTTCCGCACACATGTATACATACATAAACACGCACATACATACATAGACACGCACTTACACATGCACCAAACATGCACATATACACAAAGAATATATGTATATGTACACGTATATTTGAGACAGGGTTTCTTTGTGTAGCCCTGGCTGTCCTGAAACTCTGTGGGCTGGGCTAGCCTCAAACTTACAGAGCTCCACCTGCTCTGCTGGGAATAAAGACGCGTGCTACCACTGTCCAGCTATAAATATTTCAAAACCTCAGGATAAGGGCTGGAGAGATTAGTGGTTAAAAGTATGATCTACTTCTCCAGACGTCAGTTTCCAGCACCCATGTCAAGGCGGCTCATGACCACCTGTAACTCCAGCTCCAGCTGATCCAACACCATCTTCTGGCCTTCACTCACAAATGTTAACACCCCCTGTAATGACTGTTCTTGGCTATCAACCTGACTACATATAGAATTAACTAAAACCCAAGTAGCTGGGCACACCTAAGAAGGGTTTTTTCTTAAGTTGTTACAAGTGGAAAGACACACCTGTAATCTGGATCTCTGAGATGGAGAGAGCCACCTTTAATCGGGGCACAGCTTCTGTTGCCAGCCTATGGGGGAAGTAAGTCTGTTTCTTCACCTGCTTGCTCTCACTCTTGTTAGGAAATCCATTCCTTCACTGGCATCAGAGCCTCCTTCTTCAGGATTCTGGCACATACTGAAGACGAGCTGAGACATCCAGACTTGTATGAGCAACTATTGGATTCTTGAACCTTCCATTGGTAGACAGCCATTTCTGGATTAGCTAGACAATAGCCTATAAACCACTCGAATAGATTCCCCCTCTCTCTATATGTATATGTACATGTACATGTATATATTCATTCTACAAGTTACATTTGTTTTTCTATAGAACCCTGACTAATATACCCTCCCACACACCTTGTTCATTTAAATGATGATTTCTCTCCCCCACTCTCTGGTTTCAATCCAGACATTGCATTGTGATTCTTATTCTAAGCATCGCCTGTCTCAACTTTGTGTAAACATGTCAAAATAAAGCAACCAGCCACAAAGTTGAGCAATGGAAAGGAAGCAGGAAGAGAGGTAGCCAGAGGACAGGAAAGTGTGGGGGGCAGAGGAGGAGAGAAGGGCAGGAGAGAGCTGGGAAAGCAGAGCTGGAGGAGAGGTCTTGGAATGATGTGGAGAATGAACCGGACCTAAGATTTCACAAAAAGCAAGTATAATGGGTAAAATCTGAATGTTAAGAAACTATGAGGGCTTGGAGGTTTAGGATGGAGTAACTATTACCCAGCATTGTGATCTAGGTTAACTAAATAAATCATAGTCTCTGTGTGGTGATTTGGTTATACAGCTGCTGTTTAGGATTAACAGCAGCTTTACCAAAAGATATATCAATAGTAAATATTAATATTTTTTTTACAACACTTGAATCTCAATATGTCCCAAGTTTAAGAAACATTAGAAAAACAGTTATTCAAAGCCCTTGATGAAGACAAAAATCTTAAGAGTAAAGAGGAGACAAGTAACAGACGGGTGAAAGTGAGACTAAAAACAAATTTACCAGCAGAACTACCAAAACAAAAAGGTGGTGAGCAAGGACGGCAGGATCCATTGACCCTGGATTCTATACCCAGCAAAACTATCTCGAAAACATGGAAATGAAGCAAAGACAGCATCAACAAGCAAACACCAATAGAATTTGTCCTTAGTGGATCCAGGCTTTAAGAACAGCTACAAGGAGTCCTCCACACACAGAACAAATAACAGCAGAAGTTATGTAAATTTGCCAAAGGAGTGAAAAGCTCCCCAGATGGTCTTAATTTGTAGAAATCAACACATTTCCTTTGTTTAACTCTCTTTAAATGAGAATTGGCCATTCAAATAGAGAAGTAACCATGGATTTGGAGGCTCTGTAAAGTGCATGAGAACAGTTCCTGCCCTGTGAGGGTAGAAGTGGAAGTAATTGACAAAAACTTTCCAAGAGATTGTATCATTGTCAATTAAAATCTAAGCCACAGGGCTGGGGAGGACTCAGGGGAGAAAGAGCCTGCCACACAAGCATGAGAATGTAAGTGCAGATCCCTAGAACCCACGAGATGCCAGATGAGGCAGAGCTTGCCTGTAACCCCAGCACTGGGGAAATGAAGACAATAGGGTCTCTGAGGATGGCTGGCCAGCCATTTTACCTGAATCAGCAAGCTCTGGGTTCAACGACAGACCCTGTCTCAAAAAATAGGTGGAGAGAAGACTGAAAGATTGAGGAAGACAGTGGACATTGATGTCTGGTCTCCACATATGTGTGTACCCACATGTACACACACACACACTTAAGCCTGGCATGGTGTTGCATGACTTTAATCCCATCATTTAGAGAAGGAGCCATGAGGTCATACTCAGCTATACAGCAACGCTAAGAAAAGATATCTATATCTATATATCTATATCTATACCTATCTATCTATCTATCTATCTATCTATATATATATATATATATATTGAGGCAGGGTCTTACTATGTAGCTCTGGCTGGCCTGGAACTTGTTATGTATACCAGATTGTCTTCAAACTCACAGAGATCTCCCTGCCTCTTCCTCTGCCTGTAGAGTGCTGGAAATAAAGGCATGCATCACCATAGCCAGCTAAAAGTGGATTTTTGTTGTTGTTGTTTTGTTTTATTTGAGACAGGGTTTCTCTATGTGGCCTTGGTTGTCCTGGACTCACTTTGTAGACCAGGCTGGCCTTGAACTCACAGAGATCCACCTGCCTCTGCCTCCCATACTGCTGGGATCACAGGCATGCACCACCACACTCAGTTTAAAGATGGAATCTTAAGGAAAAGAATGAGAGAGCAAACTCCAAGCCTCCCTTTCCCTAACCACATCTCTACAAGGTCTCACCATCACCTTGGAACGAGAGCAGTTCTCTGAGTCTGTTTCCAGTCCTGATAAACAAGACCGAGGTCCCAACTCTGACAGGGGGAAGCCATCCACATAGTGGAATACAGCTAAGCCACAGAAGATGATGTCATTTGGCTCCTGGCCTTCACACAGAAATGTGCTCATGTGGGCATTGTCCACAACACTGACTCCAAGTCCCTGAACAGGCATCAGGGTCAACCTGCTGGAGGTGAGAGGCAAAATCCCCTGTGAATGGAACCGCATGAGTAAAGGCCTTGAGGAGGAGAAAATGTGGCACCCAATCATGGGGCTTAACCTTGGACACATTCGCCTGAGTGAGAGACAGCCTCCCTCTCTGCTACTTCACAGACAGGCGTCTGGGGTAAGCAAACCCACAGACACTACAAGAGCTCTGGTGACTTCCGGGAGCTGAGGAGAGAGGCAGGGGCCCGCAGCCACCGGGCCCTAGGTCTTCTTCTGGAAAAAGGCTTTGTCATTAGACAGAGGGATTGGTTGCACAGCAGTGTGTATGAATCTCATGGCACTAATGCTCACTAATGGTTGGTAGTTAGTTTTCATCATGTGATGTTTACTTCCACAGGGAAAAGGCCACAGTGGGCATTAAATTAAATGAAGTGAGTCATGACAGACTCAGAAGCAGCTGGAGCAGGGGCAATGGGAGCCATTCCTGTTCCTACCGACCCCATTTTGATCCCCTGAAGGTGTGGATTAGTTAGGGTTTCTGTGCTCCAATGAAACACCATGATGGAGGCAACTTGGGGACTGAAGGTTTATCTGCCTTTTACTTCCAGGTTTATTTGTCTTACACTTTCCTCAGTGTCCATCATGAGGGAAGTCAGGGCAGGAACTCAAACAGGGCAGTGGAACTCAGACCTGGAGGCCATACAGGAATGCTTCAGACTGGCTTGCTCTCCATGGCTTGCTCAGCCGGCCTTGTTACAGAACCCACAACCACCAGCTCAGGGATGGCGCCACCATCCTGGGCTCTGCCCTCCTCAACCAGTCACTAAGTAAGAAAGTTCCCTACAGCTGAATCTTATAGACGTATTTCCTCAATTGAGACTGTCCTCCTCTCAGACGACTCTAGACTGTGACATAAAACCAGCCAGGACAAGGTCTTTCTTGTTTCCTTTCATTTCCCACGATACCCCACTCTTGGGCATTGTTTTTTCCAGAAGAGAAGGCAAAGCTCAGAGAGCTCACGCAGGTCGTCCGGGGTCACACAGCAGGGAGGGGTCCAAGCTTCAGTTCTCAATTCGCAGTCTAGATGTGGAAGGGAGTCGCTACCTGTTCCTGGAGGGGGAGAGCTCACGGGCCCCGAGCAGTGGTCAGGTGGGACCACACTTTGGAAGCGCGGCACTGGCCAGCATGGCAGCCCGTCAGAGCTGGTGCAAAGACAGGTCGTACACGGAGGGTGTGTGGGGTCTGGCAGGACTGGGAGGCAGTGTGCCTGAGCCACGGAGGCCGAGAAACAACGCAGGCCTGAGGGAGGCTGGCAGGGCATCAGGGCAAGCAGGGCTCGGAGGAGGGAGCGCTACTGCTAGCCTACAAGGAGGGCCTGGGAAACAAACTCCTTCCCCTACGATCTGATTCTCAAGCAGGAGCCAGGACCCCTAGGGTCTCTGGGGTCCTGACAGGTGATCTGAGGGCCGCATGGGGTCCTTCCTTAGGCTTGCATCTCTCTCCTCAGAAAGCAGCTGGGCTTCCCCTCGGGACTCACTATACTCCTTGTAGAAGGTTTTTTAAATGCCTCATCCCCTCCTAGCCCCATTGAAGGCTTCCTGATGTTACGGCATTGCCCTGTGAGCGACTGCTTTCCTGGACCCACCTCCCGTACCAAAATACCCTCTCCCCAGCTCACGGAAGCCCCAACTTCCCACCATCCCCTCCTCCTCAGGCCCTTTGCACACGCTGGCCCATCACGGTTCCTTCCCCCGGCACTGACTTTGGGTCCCAGGTCTCCTTTAGGGGAAAGGCTTTGTCACTAAACAGTTGTTGGTTGCACATCACTGTAAAGATATCACACACCACTAATGCTCACCAAGTCAGCCACTAAGTCACGGGGTCGAGACCTCTTCCGGTTTAGCATCGCTTTCTAGGGAGCGCTTGGTGTACTGGCCCCGAGCGTGCTGTGCCTTAGACCTTCACTGCACAGAGTCCTCCTTGGCACACGCAAGGACAGCACCAGGGAGAAGGCAGCTCCGACGCGCTCAAGGCTACAGCAACTCCAGACCGTGTTGGCTTAGGAAATCTGACTGTGAGAACAAGAACCAGCGAATGGAGGGCGGCATGGAGAGGAGTAGGGGGATGGGAGAGAGGGAGGGGAACGGAGAGAAGGAGAAGGGAGGGGAGGTAGGTGGATGGATGGGTGTGTGAGCGGAAGGTAGGCATCTGATCTGGGGTAGAGATGGACGGATGGGCAGGTGCATGAGGGGGGATGAAGAGAAGGAAGGAGAGTGAAGGGTCTCTGGGGACCCTAACTTTTCAGTCTCTACAGGCAGACGTCTGTGGGACAAAGCTGGTGGGTCTATCTTGCTCTCTGTGAGGCCCAGGGGCCAGCTGACGTGACCTCAGCTGGGTCCCCCACTACCAGCCTGTTTCTCACAGGGCGATGGATTCTGGTTTGAAGAGAAGTTTCTGAACACAGAGAGACCCAGGGTGCTCTGTCATTCTGGCCTCAGTGTTCCCATCTGTAAAACGGACACCTCTGTGGTCCTTGTATATGTTTAGTGAGCAAGAGGCAGATAGGGACACGCTCTGTCCACACACTGTGCAGTGTGGTGGCGGGCTTGGCCACCTGCCCTCCTCTCTCCTCCAGCCTTCGCTGTCTTCCTGCAGGCTGATGGGGGGGTCCTTCCTCTGGCGGGGGAGGGCACAGGGCGTTCAGGGAGGGGCCGCCAGCAGGGCCCAGCACGGTGGGCTGTCAGTCTGTCTGTGAAGGGCCTGCTGCCCAGCAGGGGCCGGTGGGCGGCTGCGGGGCAGGCAGCTGTTTGCTGGGTCCTGTCCTGCAGCAAACACAATAACTGTTTAGCGACTGCGCCACGCTAATGACGATCAGGCCAGATATTTCCGAGGCCTGTTTCAACTGATTACTTGGAGAGCAAAGTACGTCTCCCAATTACCCAGGCAATTAGGCGACTAATTAAATAGTTACCCTCCGCTTCATAAACAGGCGCGGGCGGGCGGGAGCCGGAGTTGGCTCAGGCGCCTGTGAAATATCGGCTGTCAGGGAGGCCCACGCGTGCACCCGTGCGTTCACACACAGGCACACTTCACGGGCACGCCGGATTTCAGCTGCCCTGTGGGCAAGGTGCCAGTGGTCAGACAAGCAGGGGCACTGGCATCCAGATGTGCTGACAGGTCTGTGTGCTGGGGGCAGAGTCTGGACTCTTCGGCCCATCAAAAGTCCCTTCCTCCAGGAAGCCCTCCTGGTTTACTCCAGCCTCGGGGACCTCGAACCCACCGCCAATGTCTTTGCCCAGCCAGGGCTTTGAGCCTCGGCCTTTGCATCTGAGCGATTCTCCCGCTCTGGGAAGAAGCACTGATCAGGAGGAGCTTCTCTGATGCCGCGGGGGCAGGGCTGGCACCAGCTTCCGCTCCCCAGACCCAGCCAGCGGTTTGTCTGGAGGACTTACCTGGCCGTGTCACTGTGATGGTTTAAGAAAGTGCTCCTGGGGTCAGGGTAAACCGCAGAGTGTCTGGGTAATGCCGAGGCCCTGGGTTCTATCCCAGGCGCCACCGAAGCTGGATGAGGGTGCTTTGAGCCTGCTACCTCAGAACTTGGGAGGAGAAGGCAAGAAAACCAGGAGTCCAAGGTCATCCGAGGCTGCAGCGTGAGTTCAGGGCTATCCTGGGCTACTGGAGGCCCTGTCCCAAAATAAAAGAAAACTTAAAAACTTTTTTTCAGTTAAGGGACGCACCACGCACTTCGGCTGCCTTCACCCCGACGCTCTGGGTGCTCCCCTGCTCCCTGGAACTGCGCTGGGCTGTGGCAGCCCCAGGCTGGCCAGAGGGTCGGCGGCTGCCTGGCTAGAACCCTAGCGCTCAAAGCTCCGAGGCACAGTGCCCGCGGGGGGCGGGGGGCGGGGGGCGGGGGTCTGTGCATGCGTGCACATGCGCACTCACGCAGGGTCTGTGTCCGCCCCGGCCGGCTCCGTGCTGTCGTGTGGGGTTCTTGCCAAGGCACTGTGACAGGCATTGGCTCAGGGCTGGCCTCGCACCTGAGCCTCAAGCCTCACTAACCCCTCTCGGAATGCCGGAGGTGCTCTGGAGGTTTCCAACACGCAGGCGCACAGGACGCACCCAGGAGGGTGGGAAGGGCCAGGGGTCAGGCCTCCGACCCCTCCACCCCTGAGGGAAGGCCTCCCTGGTCTGTGGGCGCTTCTGCCCTGGGGAGTGTGAGCTCTGGGCTGTGCACCCGGAAAGGAGGTGCGGGCAGCGGGCACCGCTTCATCAGCCCTGCGAGGTCAGGCGCAGTGCCCCTTACCTGCGCGTGGCGTGGAGGCGGGACACCGGACACGTGGAAACAGACACGCGTGTGCAGCTCTGAGGCTTCACCAGGGCGCCTCTTCCTCTGTCGTCCTGGGTGCAAGGCTCCTGACTCCACACACCGCAGAGGTGACGGGGCTGCAGGCCTAGCCTGCCCCTGGCTCTGTGATCTCCTGTGGACGTCGGTGTCCGAAAGCTGAGCACTTCCCACGCCCAAACGCTCTTCCCTGACACTCCCGAGACCCAGCGTGGAGCTGGGACACAGCGGGCTCGGCCTCGGTGCTCGGGTGAGGAGTCCGGCAGGTAGCTGAGGCAAGTCCGGCCTCTCCTCAGCCTCCAAAAACCAGACTCCTGGCTTCCAGGGGTGAGGGCCGAGTGCCCAGGCCGGGTGCCGCCCTCCAAGGAACCAGGTGGGGCACCTCGGAGTCTGTGTGGCCACGTTGACCAGATGTTGGTCCAGATGTTGATAGCTCAGTGCTCTGTAGCTGTAATCGACACCCACAACCGGGGGGGAGGCAGCTCTGGGCTGTTCAATGGTTGGATGTTAACACTTTTTCCGAAGGGCCTGCCTGTGTGACGGTCAGGGGCAGCTTCTGGGGAGTGATTCCACCTGACTGAGTGAGGCGGGGTCTCTTGCTTCTCCAGCTGTGCTGCGTGGTATCGTTAGGCCCGTGGGCTTCTAGGTGACTCCTGTTTCTGTCTCGTCTCTCCGGGAGCACTGAGGTGACAGCTGCGGGCCACCATCTGTGCCTTTCTATGTGTCTCAGGCCATCCAGCTTGAACAGCTAACCCTTTTACCTGCTGGGCAATCTCCCTGGACCTCTGTTGAAGGTTTTCATAGCAGACCTGGGCCTTCCTGAGGCTAGAGCAATCGTTAGGTGGGTGGCTGCCACCTTTCTCCTTGGTGACAGCTGCCCTTAGGAGGCCACCTCCACGATGCCATCAGCCAAAGCCTCCCAACAGATCTCTTTGTAACTTAGAGCATACCGCATAGCTAGAATAAGATAGATTAGGTCAGCCTGGCAAGACGGCTCAGTTGGCAAAGCACTTGCCTTGCAAGAGACCTGAGCTTGATTCCCAGAAACCATGTTTTCAAAAAAGGGCTGGGCGTATTAATGTACAGGTGCAATCCCAGCACGGGGGAGACGGAGACAGGCAGATGCCCCCCCAGCCCCAAACACTCACTAGGTGAAGAAATAAACCAGGGGAACTTGGGTCAGTCAGAGCCCATCAGAAAAGATGAGGCTGATCCACAAAATGGATGTTACTATATGTATACATAAAAATTCATTATGTAACACCATATGGACACATTAGTGTGTTTCTTCATCTGTCCAGGTGTGTGTTTGTGTGTGCACACCTGCATGTGCAGACCAGAGGTCAACTTTAGCAGTAGTTCCTCAGGCACAATTCACTTTGTTACTGAGCCGGGGTCTCTCACTGGCCTGGAACCCACCAAGTAGGCTAGGCTGGCTGGCCAGTGAGCCCCAGAGATCTGCTTGTCTTTGCCTTCCTAGTGCTGGCATATAACCCCAGTTAGTGGGTATTAATCCAGAATCTCTGACAAGCCAGACCCAGGCTACAGAGCTGAAGCCTGCGATCTAGGAGATGCAAAAAGAGATAGAGGGATCAGGTTTTCCTTAAATACCAGTACATCAGTGTGACAAACTTTGTGTCTCAGTGGTAGAGCCCCTGCCTAGAATCCCCCAGTGAGGGGCTGGGGTGTGGCTGGGTGGTAGAGCCCCTGCCTGGAATCCCCCAGTGAGGGGCTGGGGTATGGCTCAGTGGTAGAGCTCCTGCCTAGAATTCCCCAGTGAGGGGCTGGGGTGTGTCTCAGTGGTAGAGCCCCTGCCTAGAGTCCCCCAGTGAGGGGCTGGGTTGTGGCTCAATGGTAGAGCCCCTGCCTATAACCCCCCAGTGAGGGGCTGGGGTGTGGTTCGTAGGTACAGTACCTGCCTATAACCCCCCAGTGAGGGGCTGGGGTGTGGTTCGTAGGTACAGCCCCTGCCTATCATGTGCAAGCCCCTGATTTCTATCCCTAGAACTGCAATAAGGGAAGGGAGACAGAAGGAAAGGGAGACAGAATGATAGGGGGCTGGATGGAGGGTCTTAAAGGGAAAGAAATGTTGAGGGGAGGAGAAGGGAGATCAGCCAACACCTAAAGGCCAGCAGAGGAGAGGCACCCCTATACTCCCACTGTATAGGGGTCTGACAGGCAGTGCTCAGGCTGAGCTCACATCCCAGGTCTTAAAATGCTGGGGACAACTTGTAAAGCTGTGACTTTCCACATTCCAGGAACTTACAAAAGATTCGGGAGGGTCATGACCCCATCCTCAGCCTCTGCTACCTACCCTCCAGGCCAAAGAATGGGGAGCCTCCCTCCTGCCCACCAACCCATCCCTCCAGTGCCTGGGCTGCTGGCTGTCCTAGCATCTCTTGGCTTGTGGCTGCATCTTTCTGTTGCTGCTTCTCCATTGCTTTCTTCTTGTGCCTTCCACCTGGCTTCACCTTCTTGCAGAACCCCAGGCAGACCAGGCCAGCACTCCGCCCCCAAATCCCACCGCCCCCAAATCCCACCGCCCCCAAATCCCACCGCCCCGGTCTCCCCCTCTTAAAGGGCGGTAGATCAGAGCCTCATGACTGGTTTGTGAGGGTTATTTGTCCTCTGACAATTTCAACATACATATATTGTGTCTTGGTCACTCACCCACCATGACCTCCTCCCTTATCCTCCTTCCATTTCCTCTGGACCGTTTCTCTTCCCAACACGCTCCCCTTCCCTAGTTCCATGCCTTCTTAAATCCCTACGGCGTTTCACTAGGGCTTCCTGCATGAGCATGAGTGGAAGGGTCATTTCCAGAACTGTGGGCAATGTACCAAATTTACACCGCCAAAGAAAATGACCCTTTCCACCCCCGGCAACCGTTAACTGCCCCAAACTCTTCAACTCAGTAATCGGGGGGTATGTCTACCCAGCTTCCTGCTGGAATGTCCACGGCTCGACCTTCAGGAGCCACAGCTAAGTTCGTGAGTCCGGAAGACAGCCTCTTCCAGCCTCCTTCCCTCCTCTGGCTCTCACATTCGCTCCACCCATCTTCCTCCGCGAGCCTTGGGGGAGTGACAGAGATGGGTAGGGTTGACAGTCACTTACTCTCAGCACTTTGAGCAGTCACGGCTCTCTGCGGTGACTGCTGCCGAGCCTACATGGGAGCGTCTCTGACTAATTTGTGTGCGAGATTGACTTTAATTTGATCATCTGCTAAGATCTTACCTCCAAACAAGGTCGCAGCCACAGTGTCAGGGCTTAGACTTGAACACATCTTGGTCTTTTTTCTGAGACAAGGGTGTAGCTATGTAGCCCAGGCTGCCCTGAGACTTACAATGTAGCCCAGGACATCCTTGAATCCTCAGTGTTCCTCCTGACTTAGCTACCTGAACATGGGAGCCATTAATGTCTGGATTTTTTTTTGTTTGTTTGTTTTTGAGACAGACTGTATAGTCAAGGCTGGCCTGGAGCTGTCAATCCCCTGCCTCAACCCTTAGAGAAGCTAGGATGATGGATTGTACATCACCCAGCTTGGCCTATACACATCTTTGTGAGGACACAATTCCACCTTTAATGGCCATAGTGGGCTAGGCTTGCCCTCTCCAAACTCAGCCTCTCCACCCTGGAAGACTTGTGGGAAGCAGATTCTGGGCTCCTTCCTGGGCCCTGAACATGTGCTGGGAGCACCAATGGCAGCCGTGAGCCTGGGGTCCCCACAGTTCCCATTTGGAATATTCAGTCCATCCTGGGCCTCTCATATGTGATGGAGTGTGGAGTGCTGGCAAGCAGAGTTCCTCCATGAAGGACTCCTGGATTTCCCCTGCCACCCTCACCCCAAAATTGCCTGTCTCTTCGCTCTAGTTCTTGCCCTAATCCCATGAGAGATCACTCCATTCTGGAGGCATGGCCAATGAATGCCCCTCAGATGCCTGCTCCAGCAAAGCCTTCCCATCTCCAGGTCTTTGATCAGCCAGGGATCTGCCCAGGTACCTCTGTGCCCACCCAAAGGTGACGCTGGGACTCCAAAAGACAGCTGTAAGGTGGAGGTTCTGGAAGCTTCAGTGAAGAAACCCAGGTAAGGAGGACAAGGAAGTGAGTGGATAGATGCTCTTTGGTGTGTGTGTGTTGAGAGAGAGAGCATGTGTATGTATGAACACGTGTGTATGTGAATGTGTTTGTGGACATGTGTGCATGTGTTTGCCTGTATTTGAATGGGAAAGTGAATGTGTGTCAGTGTGTGCCTGTAAATGTATGTGAGTGCATGTGTGTACGAATGTACATGTGTGTGCCTGTATATGTATGTATTTGTGTGTGCGCGCGCATGTGTGTGCAGAAACATGTAGATGCACTTGCAACTGGCAGAGGCCAAAAGACAACCTCTACTGTCACTCCTCAGGTGCTTCCCACCATGTTTTATTATTATTGTTATTGTTGTTGTTATCATCCTGGGACAAGGGCTCTGGTCTGGAGGTCAGCAAGCAGGCTAAGCTGGCCGGTCAGTAGGCCTGGGATCTGTCTGTGTTTCCCCAGCCCTAGGATTCCAAGTACACGCTTCCACACTTGGCTTTTAAACATGGGCTCGGGGATCACAGCTGGGTTGAAGCTGACTGAATGAAGGAAGCTCTGATGTTCTGCGCTACAGGTAGACTCAGGATCTGAACCCACAGCGGCCTTGCCTGCCTCTCAGGGGCTCCGTGTCCTCATCTCAAGGGCTCTTTTTTTAAAAATGTCATGATTGCGCTCATTTATTTATTCTCTGTGTCTGTGTGTGTGTGAGCAAGCGTGCCGTGGGGCACCAGGAGAGGCCAGAGGATAAGGAGCTGCATCTCGTCTTCCACTGTGGGAGTCCCCAGGATCGAACTTGGGCCACAGGCTTGAGGTGCCTTTGCCAACTCAGCCATCTCATCTGCTCCCTGAAAGAGCTTTAAAAGTATTTTCATTTGAATTTCCCGTGTATGGGTCTGTCTGTCTGTCTAATTTTCAGTGTACGGTGTTTTGTCTGTCTGTCTAATTTTCAGTGTACGGGTGTTTTGTCTGTCTAATTTTCAGTGTACGGGTGTTTTGTCTGTCTGTCTAATTTTCAGTGTACGGGTGTTTTGTCTGTCTGTCTAATTTTCAGTGTACGGGTGTTTTGTCTGTCTGTCTGTCTGTGTACAGTGTTCTTATCTGATGCCTGCTCAGGTCCCCTGGGACTCACTGTGAGCAGTCGTGGGGGTCTGGGAATCAAACCCGGGTCCTCCGGGAGAGCAGCCAGCACTCTTAACCGCTGAGCCATCTCTCCAGCCCTATCAAAATGTTAAGGAAGTGCTTCTGCCTGGGCGCACTCCTGTCCTGAGCTTCCACACCCTGCAGGGGCCTTGGCCCTGGTCCACGACTGCAGAGAACCTGACATGCTCCTCTGCCCCGGAGTGGCCGATGTCTGCCGGCACAGCTGGCCCTCCCTCCCCAACCCCTCGGTGATGGCACGTCTGGAGAAGCCACAGCCAGGACCCCCTCAGACTCAGCCTCACCCACAAGCACCCGAAGGACCCAGAATCCCATCAGACCCTTGGTGTGTGTGTAGGGGGCTGCCCCGTGCAGGAGGCCCCTGGGCCAGGCCTACCCAGGGGCCCGCTGGAGGGAAGGGAAGCCAGACAAAAAGCTTCTGTTCGGGCCCAGCTGTGCAAGGCTGATATTTATGGGGGGCCGAGAGTTTAAGAAAACAGGGGCCTTCCGTCCACGGGCGAGCGCGGCCGGCGGGGGAAGCGGAGCTAATTAAATCTGCGCAGGCCGGGGCTACAGAGGCCGATTGTGCGCGCGAGAGGATGTTTAATGCGCATTTTAAATATTTATTGTAACTGAGGTAGGTTATGAAAACACACATTCTTCCTTTCAACACTCGGAGCGGGCAAATTTAGGAGCTGTCAGGCTGCTCGGTGATTTCGCGGCAGTCGGCCAGCCGGGCGCTCATCCATCACGCCCCGAGAGAGGCCAGCGGACGGTGAAAGATTAGCCCCTTGATTTATAGGCCATCGGGGCCGCGAGCGGAGCGGGCAGCCGCACACACCTGTCTGGGCTGGTGGCACGGGGTGTCCCCGGCCGGACCCGGGCTGGGGAGTGACGTGAGGACCCCCGTGACCATCTGGCATCCTCTACCCAGCCTGCTGGAGTTACCAGGAATCTCCTCCGCTCTGCTGGGCCTCAGTTTCCTCTTAGAAAATGAGCGCGGAAGCCGGAAGCGGAAGCGACCTCTGCAGGCTGGCCAGGTGAGCACTGAGCGCCTCTCAGGAGAAAGCGCCCCCAGTCGGGAGCAGGTAGGGGTGCCTGGGTGCAGAGCAGGCAGATCCAAGGCAGCCGACTCATTGCCGCTACGGGCTGGGGTTGCTGCTTTAGCTCACCTCCGCCTTGAGGGCCAAATGTCCTGGTGGGGCCTCCCTGTCCTTCTGGTTGTCTCTAAGAACGCTTTGAGTTGCCCCTGAAGGCTGCAGAATCTGAGCCTCGAGGGAAAGCTAGGGACTGGGGGAGAGGGAGGGCAGCAGCAGTGTGGGCAGAACTCAGTGAGAAGGGCCACCAGAAGGATTCCTTAGAGTCCAGGACCGCACTCCTGCTCGTAGGGTCCTGCTGCCCTTGGGACACAGGCTGTGTGTCTGCTCAGGCTGGGGTGGGTGTGATGGGGCAGCTGGATCTGAGGGATGCAGGTGAGGAGGTCACAGGCCAGGCTGATGGGGGGACTGCTGCAGAGAGTGGGCAGTCTGGTTGGATGTTGGAGAACCCCAGCTTCCTGTTTCTGAGCATGCTCCCCAGGGTGGCCCTCGGACTCTTGGTCCTGAGCATGTTCTGGGTGGCCCTCAGGGACATTCCTGAGCCCCACCTGCTGGCTGTAATAGCTGCATGCAGAATGGGGTCTTCCAGAATCACTCCTGGAAATGGGCCCCGAAAATAGGCCACCTGAAATGACTCTCAGGTGCTTCATGACTCTCTCCACATGGCCTCTGGGAGGCAGGGGGACCCTGTTCCCACAGGGAAATGACTCTCCCAAGCAGAGTCATCCTTTTCTTCCCTCCCGGAAACCTTATATCCTCTTTTATCTCCTGGGCCAGGACCCTCAGATCCCTCAGCACACCCCCTGCTGCCTGGTCCTTCTCTGTGTTACCCTCATCCCCTTGTGGGAGACTTCCCACCTGCTCCTGGGTGGGGCTAGGGGCCTTCCCTTCCTCGGGTGCCATTCTTGGGTTCCAGGGCCTTGCTGCTGTCTCTTTGGGGTGTTTTCTTTCAGGACTCCTCCAAGCACAATACCGGTCCCCACTGCAAGCCGGGTGGGGCAGGCACCACAGCCCAGACAGACACGCACGTGTCACGAGGCCCATCAGGCTCGTTAGCAGAGCGCGGAGGGAACGGGTGTAGACCGGGCGGTCGATGGGCTATAGCTTGCCTGGTGTGTAGGGCCCCCTGCCTAGAAGATCAATGGTCCCCCTACATCCCAGGCCCGAGGAGGCGGGCCGAGCAGGACTCCCCAGGAGCAGGGGATAGCCCGCCAGGGCCCACCCTTCTTCATTCTCAAGCCAGTGCTGGAACAGAAAAACTGGACTGTGGTCACCAGGAGTGCCCCTGGCCAGACCCAGCCTGGGAGTGGCATAGGGACCCCCTAATGACCACCTAGCACCCCCACTGCCAGGCTTTCTCCCTGCTAGACCTCAGTTTCCCCTGGAAAATGAGCACGGAGCAGCTGCTAGCCGAGTTTGCAGGATGGGAAGTGAGATTATGGCAAGCTGAGCGCTGAGCGCCTCTCCGAAGAAAGCGCCCCCAGCCGTGTCTTGAGACAGGTTCTAGACGCTGAGAAGAACTGGGGTTCATGCTGTCACTCAGCAGATGGTGTGCCTATGGACATCCCACCGCCACCCCTTTCTTCCAGAGCACCAATGCCCAGGGGAGGAAAGACCCAGGAGCCCCGTGGTCAGGCCGGTGCGGAGCGGTGCATCGTGCTAGAGAGGACGCTGTGGATGCTGGGGATAAGGCAGAGGTGGTGCTGACTACCGGGGCGCCTGCGCCGTGGTCACCGCTGCCCCGCAGGCCGTGTCAGGCTCAGAGGCTGGAAGAGCAGCGGGTCCAAGACCGCTCCCCACCCCGGGCATCAGGAATGGCAGCCCCGGCTGCTGGCAATTCTGCGCCATTGTGGCATCAACTCAGCAGCTCCCGGTTGCTCCAGGGTGGGCCAGGGGAAGAAAGAAATCACCAGACAGGGTATCGGCCTCACACGCCTGAGGAAGCAGGGAGAGTGTGAGAGCGGAGAGTGGGGAGGGGAGCTGGGAGACGCTGGGCTCCTGCACTCAACATCCGTAACTCCAAGCCAGCGACCCTGCCTGTAGGTAGTGCATGTACATGCGCTCGGGCAAGTCCTCATGCATAATATAAAATAAGGCACAAAAATTGGTGACAAAAGGACAAGGGCAGGAGAGGGGGTCGGTGGTGAAGAACACACAGTGCTCTTGCAGAGAAGCCAAGTTCTATTCCCGGCACTCAGGTTACGAGGCTCGTCATCTCCTGCAACTCCAGCTCCAGAGCGCACACGCCTCAGACCTCCACAGTCATCTGTGTATACCCACACATGGACGCACACAGAACACACAGAACACACAGACACACAGATGCACACACATGTACGCCACACACACACACACACACACACACACACACACACACACACACAGACACGACTCTAGAAGTAGAGAAATGGGGCCAGAAAGATTGTAAGGGCCAGAGGTTGGGGAGGACCAGTTGGGGCAGACAGCTCTGGGCACACCACTGCCCTTGAGAACGTGGGGCCTGAGCAAAGCGTGCAGGACCTCAAGCCAGTAGGCATCCCGGCACCAGGCACAGGACTTGGGCCTCCTCCGCCCCTGGGTTCCGTGAGGAGACCCAGTTTTCTGTGGAATGTGGCCCAAGCCAGGCCAGCCACAGTCCAGCGAATGGCTTCACACTCGGGGGAGATGTGAGCGCTACCAAGTGGATTTGGTGGGCTGTAATTAAGAAGACGTGAAGGTTTGTGGGTGGGTGTGATGGGCTGGATCTTGGAGCCAGGAGCGGTGAGACCACAGTACCCTGTCTGGAAGAAATTCTCTAAGAGTTAATAAAATGTTACCAATAAGAACTTGGGAAAGACGAGGTCTTATGTCAACACAACAGTCTCGGTGGCGTGAGGTGGCACTCAGGAGCCAGACGCAGGGGGATCCCTGTGAGTGCCAGGCCAGGCTGGTTATACAGCTAGTTTCAGGCCTGTCTCAAAATTGAAAGAGCCGGGCATGGTGGCGCACACCTTTAATCCCAGCACTCAGGAGCCAGAGGTGGGCGGATCTCTGTAAATTTGAGGCCAGCCTGCTCTACATAGAGAGTCCCTGGCCAACCAGGACTAAATAATAAAACTATGTCTCAAAACAAAAACAAAAGAAAGAAAAAGGAGAAAGGAAAAGAAAAATAAAAAAGCTAGAGAAAGGTAGCTCACACCTTTATCCCAGCTCTCGGTGAGGCAGAGGCAGGTGGATCTCTGAGTTTGAGGTCAGGCTGGTCTACAGAGTGAGTTCCAGGACAGCCAGGGCTACATAGAGAAACCCTATGTCAAAAAACAAAGTGGGGGCAGCAGAGAAAGAGAAACAAACCAAGGGGTCAGAGGGGCAGTCTCAGCTAAGAGCATGCAGCTTTCACAGGGGACCTGGGTTCAGTTCCCAGCACCCACATCATGAGGCTCCCAGCTGCCTGTGTCTCCAGCTCCGGGAAATCGGATGACCTCAGGCACCTGCTTGCATGTGGTGCACATAAACCCACACAGACACGCATGTGTGCAAGTACGTGCACACACCCCATCACACATGTTTTAGCTACCAAAAATAGCCACAGCAGCAAAAACAGCCAAAACAAAACAACAAAGAAAGAGTAAGGAGAAAACAGATGGTAATTTAATCGTTATTTAATTTTGCTCCAAACTTCCAGCATGTTGTCACTTCAACATGTGACGAGGTAGCGGAGTCCTCGCCAGGCTGCCTCGAGCTGCCTTCTCCACAGACTGTCTGTGACCAGCGTGTACTTCACCCATCATGAGGCTCAGGGCTCTCAGCCCCACCTACCCCAGGCACCCGTGTGTGGGTGACCAAGGAGCCCAAGAGAGGGCGGGTCATGGGGCAGCGCCTGGGTAGGTGTGTGCTGCACCACCTCAGCCCTCCAGGATGGTGGTCCTGCTTACAGAGGAGGATATAGATGGAGGGCAGAGCCGAAAGTGAGGGGTGGGTACCCGGTGGCCAGCAAAGATTATCTGGGAGAGGATTCTGGCTAAGAACTTGGCCTCATGGCCGACAGGTCAGGCTTCTCTTCTTTCTCTGCTCCAGGCTGCCACCCACAGCCCTTTTGACTAGGCAGGGTACCAGGGTGCTGTCCCCATGTGGCCCTTCCCCCAACCCCCCCCCTCAGCCTCCACAGTGCACGCTGCGTGAGCACACAGGAGTTGCAGCCAGGGCCAGCACATTGCAAAGAGCTACGGATGCATTTAATCCTTAGGAAAATAGCAAGGCCGGCTCAGAGCCCCTGACACACAGACTCCTCTTAGCAGGCAGAGCCACAGCCCAGCCCTCCCTTGCCACCAGGTCCCCAGGATCTGGCTGGAACCTCACCCACAGTGCAACCCAGGCAGCTGGGGCAGGTGCCAGACAGGCATGGCAGGCAGGCAGTGGACAGAGGCCAGCAGGGCCTCTCCTCATGTCCCCACCCAAACAGTGGCCAGGGCTCTCCGCCCTTCCCAGGGCCTCAGAACAGATGGCCAGCTTGCTCAAGAAGGGATAGTGAGATGAACAAGACATTCTCCTCACCCCAGAGGCCTTCCCCATTCCCCCAGACTTTACAGAAAGAAAACAAACAAACAAACACCAAGGGTCAGAAAGAGAGACGTCATGGGCTGGGGTCCTGTGGCCAGCAAAGAGACATGAGAAGCCAGAACTGGACGGTTTTCACCCTGTCAGAAACCAGGCCAAGCTGGCGATGGTGGCACATGTGTATAACCCCAGCCCTTGAGGGCAAAAGCAGGAGGACTGTGAGTTCAAGGGCAGCCTGGGCTACATTAGGAGACCCTGCCGCAAAATAAATAAATAAATAAATAAATAAATAAATAAATAAGACAAAAGTCAGGCCAAAATCCAGTGGGGAGGAATATGGGGAAGAAGGGAAATGAGCCCTGAGCAGGTCCACCTGCTCCTGATGATATTCCTGTCTGTCTCTCACACTCTGTCTCTCTGTGTGTGTTTGCTGTATGTGCAAGTGTGTATGCCCAGGCCAGGTGCTCTGCTCTATCACTTTCTGCCTGACAGGGTTACTCACTGGCCCTGGAGCAATGCTGGCAGCCAGCAAGCCCGGTGGTCCTTGTGCCTTCAGCCTTTACTGCTCTGGGGTCATAGGCATAGACATCTGTTCCTGTCTTCTTGTGTGAGTGCTGGGGATTTGAACCCGGGCCTTTATGCTTGTATATGAGGCTTTTATTCAACTGAGCTATCTCCTCAGCCCCTGCTCCGGGTGTGGAGAGAAAGCCTCACTAGAACCTTCCAGGAGGCCCTGTACTCTTAGTGTCCCTTTCCCTGCCATCTGCCTCAGCAGTCAAACAAGCAGAGACATGGGAAAAGGTTCCCAAACCATGACATCGCCCCATGGTTCCCACAACCTTCCTGTTCTACAACTTTTGGTCTTTGCTCCAAGACCAATCGATTTCTCGCTGCTGTGGCCTGGCAAGACCTTCCTGACATGGCGGTCAGTGTTAAAAATGGCCCTGTGTCCTCCACTGACTATTCAGGCCTGTCCTAGTTACCAAACACTGGCCGGTGGGAAGCCCCAGCCTCGGCCTCTTGCATCTCACCCAAAAACACTCTGGGTTGCTGCTTTGGTGCTGTTTCCAAAATCCCAGCTGTGGTTTCTTTGCCTACCTTTGCATGAAGAGGCCCGACACGTGTGGAGGAGGACATGTGACCAGGTATAGTCAACAAAATGTAAACCAAAGGCACTTCCTTCTCTTTCTCCCATTCTTTTCTCCTTCTTAATCTTCCCCACAGCCCTAGCTTGACACTCTATAAACTAGAGTGGACAGGCTGACTGGGAAAGAGCTGGAGGCCTGGATGAGGGAGGGAAGTAGAGCAACCTGGAGCTACATACAAGTAACCAGGACAGGTTTGCTGAGTGTGGTACAAACACCTGTAAGCCCAGTATTAGAGAGACTGAAGCAGGATTGTGAGCTCAAAGAAAGCTTGAGATGTATAACTAGGCTGCATCTCAGAAATCCAGGAGACGGGTGTAGCTCAGTGGTAGAACACCAGCCTAGAATCCCCCAGTGAGGGGCTGGGATGTGTCTCAGTGGTAGAGCCCCTGCCTAGAATCCCCCAGTGAGGGGCTGGGGTGTGGCTCAGTGGTAGAGCTCCTGCCTAGAATCCCCCAGTGAGGGGCTGGGGTATGGCTCAGTGGTAGAGCTCCTGCCTAGAATCCCCCAGTGAGGGGCTGGGGTGTGGCTCAGTGTAGAGCACCAGCCTAGAATCCCCCAGTGAGGGGCTGGGGTGTGGCTCAGTGTAGAGCCCCTGCCTAGAATCCCCCAGTGAGGGGCTGGGGTGTGGCTCAGTGGTCACCTGCCTAGAATCCCCCAGTGAGGGGCTGGGGTGTGGCTTAGTGGAAAAGCATCTGCTTAGAATCCTCCAGTGAGGGGCTGAAGGTATGTCTCAGTGTACAGCCCCTACCCAGAATCCCTCAGGGAGGGACTGGAGGCATGGCAGTAGAGCACCTACTTAGCCTGCGTAAAGCCCTGAGTTCCATCCCCAGAATTACAAAAAAGTTGCATTCTGATTCTGCTCACCCGGAGATCTGGCTATGGCGGTTACAGCTGCTCACATCTCTTAGCCTCATGTGTTGGTGTTCAAGTAGCTCTGGGTCACATGGCCGAAGCATGAATGCACTCACAGCTAAGATCCATCATACATGGCCAAACACACAGGAGCCCAACAATGGCCAGGCCAAGAACCTGCTTGGTAGCACAGCCTCTGGTCCTCCGCCCTGCTGCCTCCCAGCTGGGCCAGGCTGGTTGGAAAGTACCAGTCCCTGGTAGTGCCAAAGGCCGGTGCAGAGCCTGGGGGGCGCTGGTGTCCGCGTCTCAGCTCTGCCTGCTCTGGCCTCTCCCTGCTGCCCAGCTCTCAGAACCCACGAGACAGGCTGGGAGTGGCGTGAGGGGCTGCAGAGCCCGTGTCGGACCCCCGGGAGCGGCTTAGCTGCAATTCCCCGGGTCAGCGTATGAGCCCAGCCTCTGGTCTATCAACCAGATGGTCGCTTCAGCAGGGAGAGAAAAACCTGACACGCCATTTCAAACCGATTTCACGGCGGGCCTCCGGAGAGCCTCAGCGCGTTCCTGACAATCCGATCTGCTGTGAATAAATATGACAAAATTGCCAATTACAGAGGGAGGCCTCAATGTCGCTCAGGCCAGGCTGGCTATGGCCGCACACTCGGGGGCCAGCGCCATCAGGGGGATGGCCCAGCGGACAGAGAGAGCCTGGTCCAGATGAAGGCGGGGGTGGCTGGGCTGGGGCCATGTGCTGCGCCAGCAGGCCCAGGAACAAACCGCCAAGGCCAGGCGCCCTGCCAGCCTGGCAGAGGGACCTGCAGCCCATGGCCCAGCTCTGGCTACTGCTCTTGGACACACCCCAAGGCCTAATTTTCCTAGGTGGCTTCATGAGGATGGGGCAGGTGCAGGCTGGGATACCAGGCCTGTGTGCAGCCTGGAGTTCAGCTGTGTGTGCTGCGGATTTGCATGTGCGTGTTTTCGTGTGTGTGTGTGTGTGTGTGTGTGTGTGTGTGCGTGTGTGTGCACATGAAAGTGAAGGCCAGAGGACTACCTGGAGGTTATACCTCAGGTGCTGTCTACCTTATGTTTTTGTGAGGCAGAGGTTCTCACTGGCCTGGAGCTCATCATCTAGGCTCCGCCAGAGGCCCAGGAATCCTCCTGTTTATGCTTCCCTAGCATATTACAAACACACCACCATGTCTGGCTTTAAATGTTTTGTTTACTTACTTATGTGTGTGGGTGTGCTCACACATGTGCATTCGGGAGTCAGGTCTTCCTGGAGCTGCAGCTACAGAACATTGTGAGCTGCAGGAGTGGGTGCTGGGAACTGAACTCAGGCCCTCTGGATGAGCAGCCTAAAGCCCTCCTGAGACACCCCCCCCCGTGCCTGGCCACACCTATTTCCAGCTTACCCACGGGGCAGGAAGCCAGTGCTCTGCGCACTCCAGCAGGCCACCGGGAGCAGCCTGAGTTTCCCGCCATCTTGAAATGCATATCCGGGATGGACTGAAGCCCGAGTTGATGGGCGCAGCATGGCTGTTTCCTCCTGGTTGGGTGTCGGCACTGGCATGCTGAAGTGGAGCAGCTGGAATCACCACATTGATGACTCTGTGTCTATCAGCATTCCCCTGTGGGTGGAGCGGGGAGCTCTGGAGACTCAGGAGACAGTCACAAGCCTTGCTCACTGCCAACCCCCTGACCAAGATTTTCATTGTTACTGCAGGGCCTGGGAAATCCACTAGGGTAAAGGACCTGGTTGCTGGGGCAGGGGGAGGGGGAGAGATGCTTGAGGACACAAGTTCAAGCCCCAGAGACATAAAAATGTGTGGTGTGGGGCTGGTGACCCAGCTCAGTAAGTAAAGGTACTTGGTGCCAAGCCTCAAGCTCAGTCAGGAGAGAGCGGACTCCCACAAGTTGTCCTCTGACCTCCATGTGCGTGCCATGATGTTCATACCCCTCACCAACCCACCCTGCACGAACAAACACGTGAATGTAACATGTTTTTAAAATGTCAGACTCGTGCATGTAACCCCGGTGCAGAGGAGGTGGAGACCGGAGGATTCCTAGGGCTAGGTAGATGAGCAGTGTAGCCTGCTTGGCAAGTTTTCCACAAAAAAAACAAGGTGGATGGCCCTTTAGAAACACTGGGTTTGTGCTCTGGCCTGCACACACACACATACACACACACACACACACACACACACACACACACACACGAAGAGCTGGCTAGCTTGGCACTTCCTGGTGATTTCTAAGTCCTCCGTGCTCCCGTCAGGAACTCTGACACTCTGGCTGAACTGGATGGAGTTTTCCTTTGCTCTACTCTTGGCTCCATCTCCATGTGGGAGGAGCTGATGTTCCCTTACTGCAAAAGGGGAAAAGTCACACAGCCATAAGGTGTGTGACACTTTATGTCACACAGCCATAAGGTGACGGAGACACCTGCACTTTACAGAGAGAACTCACACTGGTTCCCCAAAAGGGAGCTGGGCCACACCACACCGGGTCTCCTAGGGACGTCCCAGGCAGAAGACAGGGTGGAGCCTCGTGCAAGCACTGGTAGCTAGAGACCACGCTGAGCAGGCTGGGGGTTGAGTGATGTTGGTGCTTTCCCAGTTCCTGGTCCTAGCTGACACGGGGCAGGGACAAGTTAGGTTTAAGGATGAATACTGTAAAAGATGTGGCTGGAGACGTAGGCTTGATCAGGCTCTTGTGTGAAGACACAGGCATGGTGGAGCACTAGCCACTCTAGGAATTGCCTGGCACGGGAGGGGCCGTTCTCCATGGTGGCAAGGCCCTAAGGTGTCACACACCATAAAATCCAGAAGATGAAAACGCAAAGCCTGTGTCTGACTTGGTCTAGAAAGGACCAACAGCAGGTGAACGACCCACCAGGTCCCATCGCCCCCACCGGGACTTCAGCCCTCATGTCTTTCGTTCCCCAGCGTTAGGCTGGTCTTGTGTCTCTCTGCTGGTCCTGGGCTGTTACCTGTGTGGACCAGCTCTGTGCCAAACACACGTATTTTCCTTCCGCAATAAGTGAAGGGTGCGTCCTCACAGGCACCTAGTCTAACCCTTGTGCCGAATCCCATGGCTGCACGTCAAATGTCAGTCATGTCAGTGGGGCAAATCTATCCAATGCACAGAATGAGATCAACAGAACCAGAAATCACAGGGTTTATCTTGGAGAAGCTCAGTGTCTGGTGCAGGGGGCCTGGACAAATTACTACTGAGGCCACCATCACCTTCACCATCTCCATCATGATCAGTTATCATTGTCTTCATCATTGTCACTATTGTCTATCATTATCACTATCACCTTCATCACTATGATCATCACCATTGTCTCCACACACAACCACCACCACTGTCACCCTCACCACCATCACCGTCATCCTCACCACCATTACACCATCACCATCACCATCGTCACCACCACCATCATCACAGCCATCACTACCATCATCACCGTCATCACGGTCGGTCATCACTACCATTGCTGCCATTATCGTGAGTGCCAGCAGCGTCACCAACCCCCTCCTCACAGTACCTAGCAGCCACCTCCCCATCCATCTGTCTCCTCCAAGGAACAGGGACCCCTCTGCCCCAGGCTGCACACTTGTGTTGAGCAGCTCACAGTCCCTGCCTATGACCTAGCCCCGTGTCCCTTCCCCTCCCACCCCTCCCGGGACAGGAACAGTTTCAAATAGTCATCAGAGAATATTTGAAAAAAAAAAAAGTATAAATGAAAAGCAAAAATCACCCATAACCACAGCCTGGCAATAGACAATTTAAAAAACCTTTTAAAGTACCAAATAATGCAATCCTTTCCAAAAAAAAAAAAAAGTCAGAAAACAATGAAACAAATTATCTTGATACTTGTTCCTGTTGTACGACTCCCATCTTCTAGCCCTTTCCTGACGCATATGCTTCTTACATCATTACATCCTTAATGTACACATAATTCTACATGCCGCTTTCCCCTCTATTACACTGTTGATGTGTTTATATATATCACCACCCAGTCTTTGTAATTATCACTTTTAATGACTGTCTAGTATTCCTTTGAGTGTGTGTGACATAATTTACTGAACTACTCCCTGATTGTTGGACATTTCAGCTGCATCCATATTTTTTTTCCTGGTCATTAAAGTACTGTCTAAATGGATATCTTCAGGCATGCAGCTCTCCCCATATTTTGGATAATTTCTCCAGAAGAGCATCCCAGTGGGGGCATTACTGGGTCAAAGGCGCTGAGCAGTTCAGCGGTGCCCACTCTACACTGCCAAATCATTTTCTAAAAGGGCTAGTGTGGCTTCTAGAGCCACCACAGTGTGGGGAATTCTTTTTCATTTTTTTCTCCTCTCTCTCTCTCTCTCCCTCCCTCCCTTTCTCTCTCTTTCAATTGGGTTGGAATGCAATGCCTCTGAGCCACACCTCATCCCCTCACTGGGTCATTCTAGGCAGGTGCTCTACCACTGAGCCATACCTCAGCCTCTCATAAGGGTAGGCTGAACTTGAACTCATCTACAGTCTTGAGCCCAGTCTTCTTACCTTAGCCTCCTGTGTATCTGGAAGGATAGGTCTGTTACCACAATCCTCTTGCTGGAATCAGGACAGGCCTGGAAAAGAGACTGTAAAAGCAAGTTTTTCAGGGTTTATTTCCCTGTGAGTCCAGCTCCACCAAAGACAGAGCCACATCTTGGGGCTCAGAGCACCCCAGGCCAGTACCCTACTCTAGTTTCAGGCCTTGTGACCTGTTCTTGGGTGTGTCTGGGGCAGCAGGACCTGCCCAGTCTGGCCTTGCTCCTATCAGCACAAATGGTTTTAGGTGTTTGTCTCCAGCTGTGTTCCTTCTTTTAAAAAGAGATTTCCTTTTCTTTTTATTTATGTGCACAGGGGAAGGCGTGGTACGTGCATGTGAGTACTGGTGAATGCAGAGTCCAGAAGGCAACAGGTCCCCTGGAGCTGGAACTACAGGCAGTTTTGAGCTGTCTGATGTGGGAACCTAATGTCGGTCCTCTGCAAAAGTACTTTGCAAACTTCTTTTATTTTTTAATGTAGATTTTCTGTTATGTCCATGGGCGTTTTGCTTGCACGTATGTCTGCACACTGTGCATGCCTGTGATCACAGAGCTTATAGTTGAGTGCTGGATGCCCCTGGGACTAGAGTTAAGAACAGTAGTTAGCTCTTTGGGTGCTGGGAATTGAACCAGGGTCCTCTGGAAGAGAAGCTAGTGTTCTCAACTACCGAACCATCACTCTAGTCCCTCAGTTTACATTCTTTGCTGTAGGGTCACACTCTCCCCTCCCCCAACACAGGGTGAGGTACCCCAGACTGGCCTCACACTCACCAGGGAGCGGAGAATGGAGCTGAACTCTGGATCTTCTTGCCTCCACCTCCAAAGTGCTGGGATTACAGGCCTGAACTACCAGCCTGGTTTATGCGGTGCTTGGGATGGAATCTAGAGCTTTGCCCACGCTAGGCAAGCACTCCACCAACTGAATGGCAGCCCCAGCCTGCACCCCCTTATTTAGTAGCAGGGGGCACTAATTTAGTGCCTTAGCAGGGGGCACCTTATTTAGTGATCTAGACAGGAATGGACAGCCAGATGGACAGGTGGCTGAGTCAGAGGCAGTGTCTTGCCTCTCTGTCTCTGGGCCTGCTCCCGTTCCTCTGGCCTTCAAAGCTACAGCCATTCATCATGGCTAATGAACACACTGGGACCGGGCGATGAAAGGCTCCATGTCCCCCCCCCCCCCCCCCGTGCCTCTCTGTGGGCCACCGGGATTCCCTGGGGCCGACCATGAGACTCCATCTATGACAAGCGTGGAGGGCAACGCCTTGTTTTCTCATCTTCTGCCAGCCTGGGTCCCAGCTCTGTCCATTCTTCTCAAGAACCTGGGGGTGGGTGAGGACTTGACCGTTACACAGAGGAGAAACTGAGGCTCAGGGGCACAAAGGCACTCAGCGACTCAGGCTCCCTGATCCTTGATCCTTGACTGCGGTCTCCGCAGCTGCACTGACAGCTGTGTCCCCGGAGAACAAGGAGAGTCCTAACTGCAGAAGAAGCTAGGAGCATGAGTCCAGGCAGGGCTGAGGATGGGCCCCACTTCTTCCCAAGAGCGGCCTCAGCTTTAGCATCTGGGCCGCACGTGCCCAGCTGAGCACCTGACTCAGCCGTCATGGAGGGTAACGCAGTGGGGAGGGCCAGGGGTGGATCAGGGGCGGGTTAGGTCACCCTACCCCCTCCATCCCCTGTGAGAACTTCCCACAGCCAATCTTCTCACCTGCCTCTCTGCCCCTCCCCTGCCCTGCCCCTCCCCTGCACCTGACCTCCTAGATCCCGCTCCCAGCTGGTTAGAAACCTTACCCACACAGCCCAGGGAACACTCACACAAGCAGACCTCAGCTTGGCCAGGAGGGAGGGATGGGGTGGGAAGACACTGCCGGAGCCTGACGCACCAGAGGATGGGAGCACCACCCATATTCTGGCTCTTTTGCCACCAGCTTTTCTATGGGACCTTGGGCAGGTGCACGCCCCTCTCTGAAACACAACTTTTCCACCCAAAGAATGTGAATATAACCAGATGATTGGACAGTCACCTGGGACCCTGGCTCTCTCTTTAAATCACTGGGCCTCAGTTTCCACAGCTATAGAATGGAGTCCTAAGTCCTAAGCCTCAAAACTAAGAGACACAGAAGGCAGTGGGGGACCTCGGACAGCCCTAGCCAGGGGCCCTGACGTGCCTTGCCCTGGCAGGGTCCTGTGCCCCACCAACAACTGGGTGCCCAGAAAGTCCCTTCCTCTTTTTGCGTATCTCAGCAGCGCTGAACACAGTTCCCCTTCCCTGAACCCTGTCCCTGTCCCCTCCTCTATTTCTGAGGACCGCTGGCCAGCAGCTGAGCTCACAGGAAATCGCCATGTGTTTTTATTTTGGTAAAGGCGTTAATCCACTGGAACAGGGGCCTCTCAGCCTGGTCTGGGGCTTTGCCAGTTCTCAGAGCAATCAGGGGTCAGGGGTCAAGAAAGGTGAAGACAGGGAGGTGCTGGGAGCCTGTGGGGGGCCAGGATCTGGGATCTAGGGGGGCTGACCCCTGATCATCCGCCTGGCATCACAGCCCTATGGACAGGAAGGGAGCCACAGGAGGGAGCCCTTCCCTTCAGTTGGGCTCTGTCTTCCTTCTTCCCACTCCAGAAGTTTGCAACACACACACACACACACACACACACACACACACACACACACACACACATAGAGCTGCCTCCATTGTCCTAGAAGAGATCGCTATGGGGACCTTGGCCAGGGTGGCGGCTCTGAGCGACACCTGAGGCAGCCTAGGCATCCTCAGGCCAGAAGTGAAGCACACGCTGCTAGGCGGCTGCCATCCACCTGACTCACTGGTGGAAGGTTTTGCCCTGAATTGTGCCCCCACCTCCCTGGCATGCCGTGGTGGTGGCTCCAGCCGACTCCCCCCAATTCATGCTTCCTCACCTGGTCTCTGTGGAGGGTGTCCGAGAACACAAGGAAGACCCAGCTCGGGCCTAGCCGCAGCTCAGCCTGAGTTCACAGGAGCAGACTCTCCATTTCCAGGGCGGCATCTTGGCACAGCTGCTTTCTTCCATCCCAAGTCCGTCTATCTGGCTGAAATCCATCAGATATACTGCCCTGGCGGGTACAGTGGTGGCTGAACTAGAGACAGGTTGGTGGGAGGCAGGAGGAGGTGAGGAGAAGTTGGGGAGCTAAAGTAGAGGAAAGGGGATGGCAGGAATCCAGCCACCCCAAGCCCTGACTGCCAATGACACCTGGACATTATGCCCTCCGGAATCCTCAGACAACGGAACCATTTCTGGATTCCTGGGACCAGTACCCAAACACGCTTACTCATAGGACTCCAGGAAGCCCCAGGCATGTGTTCCTGTCCACCTGTCCACCCTCCTCCTCAGCACCCCAGCACCCAGCCCAGGCCTACAGCAGAGAACCAACCAAAAGATACCCCCACCTTAGTAGAGACGGGGTCTCTGTAGTCAGTGTTCCCCACAGTATTGGCATGAACTTGACCCCTGAGCTGACTCGGTTTTTTGTTTGTTTGTTTGTCTGTCAGCTTGTCTCAAACTTGAGTCATCTGAGAAGAAGGAACCTCCTCAGCTGAGGGGTCGCCTCCATCAGATTGACCTGAGGGCAAGTCTGACGGGCATTTTCTTGATCGATGATTGGTGTGAGAGGGCTCAGGTCACTATGAATGGCACCACCCTGGGCTTGGTGGTCCTGGTTCTCTAAGAAAGCAAGCGAGTAAGCCATGAGGAGCAAGCCAGCACGCAGCACCCCTGCGCGGCCTCTGCTTCAGTTTCCGCCTCCAGGTTCCTGCCTTGAGTTCCTGCTCTGATAGAGTATGAGATGAACCCTTTCCTCCCTGGGCTGCTTGCTTTTGGCTGTGGTGTGGACCACAGTAACAAGAGAAAACAAAAACAAAAAAAAACTAGGACAGCTGTCAGTCTCTGCTGTGAATGGAGCTGACAGCCTGTGCTTTGAAAGCGAGGGATCCCGGTGTGGAAAGGAATGGCACATATACCACAGGCCTCAGATGGAGGCCTCAGCCCAGAGGCCTCTCAACGGGCAGCTGCTGGCTGAGCTGGGCCTCCACAGAGTAGAGCCTAGAGGCATGCCCTATAGAAAAAAGCCCCATGCTTGCAGAAGGCTCGTGGCCGAGAAAATGGCTCTTACTACATGCCTCTGCCAGCCTCGGTACCCTGCAAGCTCTGGATGCTGAGGGCTACCCAGCAGCCACCCCCATGTGCTTCCCCCAGGATTACATAAGCTTGTAGTCTCGCTGATCACGGGTTGGGAAGTGACTGTGGGATGGGGCAGAGCAGCCTGCAGAGCAGAACCCCAGCTTCCTGTTGGGAATCAGGTGTGTTTCTGAGGGCTGAGCTGAGTCTTCAGGGTGCAATGACTTCTACAGGTCCCTCGGGCATCCTAGGTGTGGGGAGCCGGGGTTCACAAGTCTCCACAGTCTGGAGATGTGGCCCAGTGGGTAGAGTTTGCCCAGCCGTGCACAAAGCCCTGGTACCATCCCCAGCACTGCCTCACCCAGGCATGGTGGTGCACAAGCCTGTGATTTTAGCACTCTGTGGGTGGAGGCAGCAGGACCCGGAGCCTGAGGCTATCCTTCTGACCTTCCGGTGAGTTCAAGGCCGGCCCAAGCAACCTGAGACCCTACCTTCCTCAAAAGAAATTCTCTGGGAAGATGGCTCATCAGGGAAAGGTGCTTGCAGCCAATTCTGACAACCCGAGTTCTAGCCTTGGGACCCCACGATGGGAGGAGACGACTGTCAAGTTCTCGTTTTCCTCAGTCTGAGGCAAGTTGTCCTCCGACCTCCACAAGTGCATCGAGGCACCCCCACAGCTCATGTGCACATAAACAAACGAGCAAATACATAAATATAGTAACAACTTAATTAAAAAAATTAACATGCTAAAAAGAGCCAGTGATCCAGCACTCTGGAGGCGGAGACGGAAGGGTCAGGAGTGCAGCGTCCTGAGCATCAGTCCCCGTCAACGCAGTTCTGTGGGTGGAACCCGGGGCTTCTTGCACGCCAGGCACAAAATCAACCCAGACACAGCCCCAGCTCCTGCGGCTGGTTTTGAGCAAACTTCAAGGCCAGTTTAGTTACAAGAGATCTTATCTCAAATAAATAAAATATCTCAATAAGTAAATAGATAAAGTAAAAATAAGACATCTCAAATAAATTTAAAAAATATTTTTGTTTAGCTTTAAAAAAAAAAAAACGTTTAGAAGATTCGTGTGATTCCAATACCCAGGAGGTGGAGGCGGGAGGATCAGGAGTTCACCCCTATCAGTGGCTATGTAGTGGATGCGAGGCTAGATCCTGTACCAAAACACAAACAACGCAACAAAGCAGCAAAAACGCCTGTTTCTCCTCCCGGGTGCCCTTTGCATGCTCTCCTCTGCCCTTCAAGATTCTGACTCCCCTCCAAACCCTCACTCGCTGTGTCCCCCAGGAACACAAACGCTGTAGAGGGACAGTGGCTGTCGAAGCAAAGCGGCCCTGATGACTGCAGGGGACCATTGCTGTCCGAAGTGCTGTCTTGTGCCCGGGCACTCACAGGTGTGTCCCCAAACTCCTCAGCTGCTGGTAGGTTTCGCATCAGGGTCCTGAGGGGAGACCATCGCTGTGCAGGGAGAATGGGCTGGTGCCGGCTAATTGATTTTACAGCGGTACCGAAGGACAGACAATGAAAACGCCATCAATTTAATCCACTATTTAATGGTTCCAATTTAGCCCCTGTAAGTGCTCACTAAACTAATTTCTCTGGGTTCAGCAGCCTGAAAAGCTATCATATCTGTAATCTCCTTCAATATATTCATCTGGAAAAGGGAATTTAGCCAATTCCGATGTACGGAGATGATCTGTTAGTGCAGTGTAAATGTTTATAACACGGCAATCGAGTTCGTTTATAAGGATATGAAAAGTTTTATTGGGGAGGGCACTGGAGTGGAACCAGAGGATAATAGGCAGTTTCCCAGCAGGCCGTGGGCGCCCGGGAGCGGGCAGGCATGCAGAAAAAAACACTCTCGGATTTCTCTAATCCCGGGCTGGAGGCGCAAGTTCGCCCGGTGCTACACAAAGCGAAAGCGCATAGAACTTGACGCACAAAGGAGTCAAGGCCTGTCCCCCACCTCCAGACCCCGACCTCCGCACCGGGCACAGCCCGGTTCGCCCCAGACAAAGGCTGCTGGGTCAGCGACAGCCTCTTCTTCTGGGGACTGAACCCCAGGGGTTCGGGCCAGACCCACAGATCGGTGCTTTTGCTCTTTCGCTCGGGGGACAGTCCCTGTGCCAGGCGGCATCCCTCCTCCTCCACTGCTGGGATTTATTAGAAGCTGTGGGTGACCAGCTGTTCCCCATCTTTCCAGGGGACAGGCCAGGAGACAGCAAGCTTAAATTACTAGGCAGGATCTGGGTTCCCACAAGCCTTTCCGACCCCTGTCTCCCTCCAGGGACCTTTTCCCAGGGTTGCCGGTGGGAGGAGTCCTCAGGCTCCTGCCAGAGGCCCTCACGCCCTTGGAGGGTGTGAAGCTTGCCTGCTGTAGAACCCTCCTTGGGAAGCTGTGTCCCCGGGACCCCCCCCACGCACCCCCTCCCACTGCCCCAAGCATGAGGCCCCTCACCGAGCCCTGCACTGCATGTGGCTTGTTTGTTTTTTGTTCTGCAGCTGCGTGCCTGCAGCTCGAGTCTTCAGCACTAACTAGCCAGTGGTTCCGGCCACTGTCACTTTTCTCACAGCCATCTTGTTTTTAAAGAAAATACCCCCCTCCCTCCTCCCCACCAAGGCGCATAAATTAGGGCGGCTGGGGATGTGGAAATGTACTTGCTGAGGAGCCGCCAGGTGACGAGGGCCCTGGGAGAGGCAGCAGGAGGGGCGGGGGACCACCTCCCCACCACCCCAACAGAGTCCCAAGAGAGCCCCGAGGCTCGGGACCCAGGTGGCCCATCTTGGGCCAGTCCCCTCCCCTGACGCCCAGCTGATGAGGACAGAAATCGATTGGCTACACAGACCCTGGCTGCTGTGGCTGCTTCCCTGCTATCCCTTAAGGTGGAAGTGCCCTGCCCCCTCCCCAAAAAGAAGGGGCCACACCTGGTACTCTGGGTCCCCAGATCCCAGCAGCAGGGCCTGGAAGTCAACACCGTGAGGGAAGAGGGTCCCCCTGTGCTTTCTCAACGCAAGCTCTTCCGTGAGGTCCCGCAGGCCTGATGGGCTCGGCAAGGTCTCAGCTCTTCTGTAGCCCCCGTCTCTAGGAGGCCAGGAGCAGGGCTTCAGGGTGGCCCAGATTAGGGTGCCGTGAGACAGACACCCCAGCATCCCTCCTCCACTCCAGCCCTGTCCCAAGAAGGAAGACTTGGGTGTTAGCTTACAATACGATGAAAATGAGATCCTTTTTTTAGTGAGACTCCCTAAGACCTCAGAGGCCAGCACATAGCTCGGGGGTTAGGGGAAGCAGGTCCGGGCTGCCTGGGAACATGCACTGAGCCCACAGGGCCCCCAAGAGACACACAATATACTCCCACATATTAGCACGGACACTTAAAGGCTTATGGCCCAACACTTGTCAGACACATACCCCTCTGTAGACACACACACACACAAACACTCACGCACGCGCACTCGCACACGCACACTTGCCCTCGAAGGCAGGCAAGCATGTTGGAAGGCTTTGGGGCTGTAGACTATTACCCCAGTGGGACTTTCCCCCACGAGAACTCTCACCTTGGCTGCTCCCTGCAGAGCCCACAGTTAGCCTGGAGGAGAGTTCCTCTGTAAGCAACTCCCTTTGTCCCCAGTCCTAGTCAGGCCTGAAGAGACCAGCCCACATCTGGAACCCACAACTGAGGGAAGGCTACTGTCCCAGGAGGATGACACAGAGAAGCTTGTTCTCACCATAGTGTGAATGACCCCAAAGCCGAGGCTGGAAGGCACCAGGACTCTTCAGTCCCCACCATTCTCCGTGTCTGTCCCCCTCCCAGGGTCTCTATGGGGTGCCAGGCAGGGGTAGGGCAGCAGAACCCAGCGTCCCGGGGACCCAAAGTGACATGCCTGGAGAGGGTTTATGACAGCAAGGAACATTCTTTTCCACTGTAAATTATATTTAACATTCCACAGAACTTTATTGCCGCTTGTGTTTGGGGTTTATGAAAAAATCTGTATTTAACTTCAAGGCCTGGTAAACATCTTTGCTTATGTTGCTATGCCGTTCCTTATTTGAGTATTTCCATTTAATTTCACAGTTCATATACCTTAAAGTTTTGGCTGCCCCCCCCTTCCCCAATCACTCAGAGATGCCAGCCCAGCCTGACCCACCCCAGGGGCCCTGTGGTGGGATACGTCTGTTCAGTTCAGGGTCTGGGCTAGGGAGATAGCCGCCACCCTGGGCAGGGCAACTGGGCTCCTCCGAATCCTGTGGAGGGGGCTTTCCAGTGGGGCAGAGCCACACAGAGATTACAAGACCAATTCCGTCTCATGCTGACTCTGGTGCTGTGTGACTCAGTCTCCCCCACCTAAAAAATCTCTGTCGGAGTTGCTGCCCCAGGGATGAGGACAGATGGCAAAGACTCTCCAGTAGTGCAGAGCTACCTGGCGAAGCTCTGTTCGAGACATCTGCCCTACCCAGGAAGCCCAGCCAACCCTCAGCGCTGCCCCTGGCTCGGGACAGGCTCACAGCACAGGTGCCTGTGCTTGCCGTCCTTGTGCTGCTCTGGGACCACAGGCGGCTTCAGCTGCCCTCCCTGAGCCTGCTGGGCTCCCACTCCAAGCTTGCAGAGAAACACCAAGCTCCCAGAGGTCACCGGCCCTTGGAATCCCTCTACCCACAAGAGAGACCTCACAGAGCAGCCAACAAGCTGAACATTCGGATGGCTGAGCTTCCGTGTGGCTGGACCCCCGGCCCCACGGATGTAACGGCGGTGTCAGTGACGGTAGCTCCTGTCTGTCATGTCCTCTTTCCCAGGCAGCAGAGGCCGGGGTGGGGGATAGTCGGGGTCCTGCTCTTTCACTCTCCACCTCTTTCCCTCGGGGAAGGGTCTCTCACCGACCCTGGAAATAGACCAGCAGCCAGCAAATCCCAGTGACTCCCTTGGTGTCTCAACTCCATCCATAGCACTGGGATTATAGGTATGTGCATGGCTTTTTAGGTGACTGCTGGGGATCTGAACTCAGATACTTATGCTTGCACAGAAAGCGCTCTTACCCACTGAGCCATCTTTCCAGCCTTCAGAATCCTTCTTAACACAACACTCCAGAGAATCGATGTCAATCAAACCTGGTGAAAGAGATGAAACATATTTGCTGACCCTGAGCTAAATAATCTCTCGCTCTGTTCCTGTCACGGTCTCTTGAGAGCTGCCCTGATCACGCCATCTTGTCACCCCTCTCAGGGCCTCCCGCATTATCACCCTCCACTAACATAAGTCTGTCTTGTCAAGAGCCCTCACCCTCTTAGGGTCCCCCCAGAATTCCTGGGCAGGGCGCTGCACAAAAGGTGAGGAGACAGCTGGGTTTGTTTCCTCTGGCGATACCCCTGCCCTACACAAACCATCACCTACTGGGTCTCTAAAGGATGCTGGACACTTAGCTCACTCAGTGAGCTCAGCACTGAGAACTGGAGGGCCGCAGAACTGTTTAAGACAGTTCTGTTAAAGGCAGGCTGCAGAGGCTGAGTGCACCTGAGTCAGGAGAGTGAAACCCTGGGGTCCATCTCCAGAGTCACAAAACAAATGGGGCAGCGCAGGCCTGTAATCCCAGCCCTTTAAAGGGGCAGGCAAGAAAGGGAGGGTTTGAGGTCATCCTCAGCTACATAACAAGCCTGAGGCTAGCCTGGGATACATGAGATCTTGTCTCAACTAAAAACCAAAGCAAAACAAAGCAGAAAGCCATACCAGGAGTAGGGGCACACCCCTTGAATCCCAGCACTGTGGAGGCACAGGTAGGTAAATCCCTGAGTTCAAAACCAGCATGGACTACATAGTGAGTTCCAGGACAGCCAGAGCTATGAAGAGATCCTGTCTCAAAACTAAACCAACAAACAACAAAGCACACTATGATTTAGCTTCGAACTTCCAAGGGGTCACAGTAAAATGAACAGGCACCATTTTAGCATACCCACAGTGACGTGACTGGGAGAGAGAGCTGAGCTGTATGGAGGAGGAACCAGGCCCTTGGTATTAGAGGCCTGAGAACTTTCCAGGCAAAATGCAACCGAATGGATTTCCAGGGTGCCACAGACTTAACAGTGCTGTGGAGAGGGGCAGGTTTGTGGGTGGCTTCTGTTCCCCCCTCAGAAGTAGGGGAGCTCGGGTCTGTGAGGAGCTTGGAGTGCTGGCACAGCGCCCGGTGGTGTGGGTTGCCTTGAGAGCTGGAGAGGTTGCTGCGGGTTGCTGTGGGCACGGTAGCTGCGTGTGTAATTTCCCATCATCGTTTCATCAGTCAGAAAGAATTCAAATGGAAAAAAAACAGACATAAATACAGTCATCCAGGGAGCTGCTGGTCGGGGCCCTGGGACCAGGGGGTGTGGACATGGGCACTACTTGGTGCTGGGAATTGCAGTCAAAGCATGCTGGACCAGGTTGGAGGGTGAGTCTGGCCTCCTGTCGGTCCCTGCAGGCCAGGGTGGAGGTAGCCATGACTGCAGGGAGACAGGCTGAGGCTGGTGCCACAGCCCTCTTCTACACCTTTAGAAACAGAGTCAGCTTTCACAGCCAGCTCAGCCCAGTCCCTTTAGCAGACAGAGCACATGGAACAGAGGCTCTGGGATCCAGGCCACAGACAGCAGAGTCCTAACGGGGCTTCTCAGAGGTCATCCTCTGGGCCTCAGTTTCCCCTTTGGCAAAGCAGCCGTAACCACAGAGCGACTCTCTCTGTTCGGTTTGTAGAAAAACCCACGTTCTCCGGCCACGGAAACTGTAGCACAGCAGGGAAGATCTCCGGGTGTGCAGGTAACGCTGCCCCCAGCAGGGCTTGGGAATGCTCTGGGACACCCACAACTCGACCAGAACCCTCTCCCAAGCCACACCCCACCTCATTTCCCTCTGTTCCCTGCCAAGCTCAAGGGTGGTACTGCAGCCTTCAAAATCGCATTTGAAACATCCTTTCCTCATCTCGACAGCTCTCTCTCTCTCTCTCCTCTCTCTCTCTCTCTCTCTCTCTTTTGGAGGATAAATTTCTGTAGCCACCAATTACAGCCGTTTGATGTGGGTAATGATGAGGCTGTGGAAATTGGAATTGACACCTCCGGAGGATCGCAGACGTGGAAAAAAAAAAAAAAACGCCCGGGATATGAATCATGGGTTCTCTTGGTTTTCTCCCATTGACAGAGATCTGAGGTTGGGGGGCTTTAGGGGTCTGGGGAGGGCTCAGGGCTGGCCCAGCCTCCTCCTAAGCACGGATCAATTACAGCCCAGACAGCCCCTTGTCACTCGTGATTCACAATGTCAATTTCATGCTCGCGGTAACCGTTTAAGAAAGAGCCAGGCCGGTTTTACATTTGATAAGAAATCAGCGGCGTTTGTGTTTGTAAAAAGACCGATCACGAAGTGTGACAGGTCCCTCAGATTGCCAAGGCGGGCGACGAGGCCCGGTCTGGAGTCTGTCAGGGACCCGCAAGTATTTCTTTCAAATGGGTTTCCCCCGCTGCCTCTCTGCCCTCCCCTCCAGCCGGGAGAACGCGAAAATAAACTGTCAATCTCTATTTACCACTGTACAAGCTGGAAACACAGAAGATTTTTAGGTTAAATTGTCAGTTACCAGAATTCAAAATAGAAAAAAAAAAAAGTAGACAACATGAAGCCAGCTTGGATTGCCCGTTTCGAGGGGGGAGTCGTGGGCGTGTTGGGAGTGCAATGGGGGCCACAGGGAGGAACAGGCAGGGTGCTGGCACCCAGGCACTGGCCTGAGGGCTTCCAGGTGTCAGGGAGAATCAGAGAGGTATTAGGGCTAATTACACGAGGGAAGGGATTAATGGGGCTTGCCTCCTGGCCCTGGCCTGCTCTTAGCCAATCTGCCAGTTTAACATCTTTACAAGCGTGGGTGACGCTAACATGGGTGGGAGGACATCCTTAGGAAAGGAGCTGGGAGCTGCCTGGAGGCCCGACCTCCTGAGGGCACCGAAGACCCCAAATGAGGACTGAGGACTTGCCACCCACCCTGCCAGGCTGGGGAACTGTCATCCTTCCGGCTGGATCAGCCACGGCTCAAAGACGGGCAGGTCCCCTGGCTGCTCAGCGTGTGGGACGTGAAGGCTCTCAGAGCGATGCCCTCGACCTCCAAACAGACACCTGAGTCTTGGGGCTGGGCCGGCAGGAGCTAGAACTTCTCACCTCCCCGGGCAGCCCTGCTGCGTCACCACAGTGGGAGGTATTCAATTATGACAAGCAGCCTGGCCAGATGCAGGAGGAGAGGCGTGGCTGGCATGAGGACAGTGGGGCAGCTTCTGTGGGCATCACCGGGGTGGGCATCTGTGGGCGACTGACACAGTCTGGGTCCTGGGTTCGCTGGGCTTCGAGGAAGCCAGGTTCCTAGGCACGAGGCCTCCAGGCAAGGGTCCTGGCCTCCCGTAGGCAAGCACTCTGCTTCTTTGGGTGGCCAAGGGGGGGGACATGGCCAGTGACATTTGCCCCATCACAGGGCTGGAGAAAGTCTGCTTGGCACATGGGACCTGCCGAGGCTCAGTGTGCCCTCCTGTAAAGTGGGAACAAGAGAAATGTCTGTCTCAAGGTCAAGATGAGTAGCCAGCACACAGCAGGTGTTGGTCAGGACACTGCGCAGCAGCCATGTGGAATAAGGTCTGCTCACTGTCACCAGGGCTTTGGCGAGTGCAGGCTGCTGGGCCCAAAACACCTCAGGCTCCTCCTGGTGACCCCAGAAACCTGCTGGCTTGCCCCTCTCCACACATTGCTTTATTTTTCTCTCCTTTCCTCCACCACTTTCTCTTTCTTTAAAGTGTTTTGGGGGTTGGGCATGCTAGGCAAGCGCTCTTTTGCCGGACATCACCTCCAGCCCTTGGTCATTTGAAATAAGGTACAAGTTGGACTCTGATGTCCTCTCTTCTTGTCTCAGACTCCCAAGTACAAGGTTTACAAAACTGTACGCCCAAGCCAAGGTATATGTAGGCTACTTTGAAACATGGTCTGACCAGGTAGCCCAGGCTAACTGTGCATTCAGGACCCTCCTGTCTCAACACCTGCCCCAACACCATGCTAGTATGACAGGTGTGTGTAGGTCTGTGTGTGTGAGCGTGTCTGTGACTAAGCCCACCACTGCCCACCAGACTGGGCATGGTTCAGTCTGTACATGTCACTTTCACCAGCCCAGGGCACGTGACAAGGCAGGCTGGGACTAGGCCCACTGCACGGAGAAGGTCAGTTGCACACAGTATGCCTCTTTGGGGTCCCCTTAGTTGTCAGATTCTGCATCAGTTGTCTATGGAAGGCAACCAGCTCTGTGGCTGAGGCAGATCTTGGGGGGCTGGGGTGTGGCTCAGTGGTAGAGCCCCTGCCTAGAATCCCCCAGTGAGGGGCTGGGGTGTGGCTCAGTGGTAGAGCCCCTGCCTAGAATCCTCCAGTGAGGGGCTGGGGTGTGGCTCAGTGGTAGAGTGCCTGCCTAGAATCTCCCAGTGAGGGGCTGAGGTGTGGCTCAGTGGTAGAGCTACTCCCTAGAATCCCCCAGTGAGGGGCTGGAGGTATGCTGAATCCAGGTCTGGTCAGGATTTTACTGACTACTGGTCCCCCAGGCATCACGAAGGCCACCCCTGGGCTAGTGACAGGACTCAGCAGGATGGAGCCAGGGCTGCGTAGCTTCCTCAGCAGCCAGCTGGGCAGGCAATCTTCATCCTATACCAACTTCAGAGTAAAAGATGAGGCAGCCCTGCATGTGGACAGACTGGCCTATCCCTTCCCAGGACCAGTGCTCTCCGGTTTGCTGGTAGACAAGCAACGTCTTTGCCGGCAGCCTTACATAGCCTTTCCCACGCTGCCTGATGCCCCTTAGACAGAAGAGGAAACTGAGGTTCCACTCTCATCTCGGGCTGGCCAGGGCTCATTGCCTCTAGCATCTTAGACAACCCCCACTGCTCAACATAGGGAAGTGGGGAGCAGCCTCCTGAGCCAGGGTCACAGGGTCACAGGGTCACAGGGTCACAGGAGGGAAGGAGAGCCTAGAGAGCCTTGATGTCCCACTCTGCTCTCCTGTGTATATCACAGAGCAATGTCGTCGCTGCCGCCCCTTCTCAGGCCACAGCTCCCTCTCACACCAGTGACCAGTCACCCTAATAGTCAATCCCCGGCCACCCCTGTCCCAGCTCCTCACTGGGGGATTCTAGACAGGTGCTCTGCCACTGAGCCATTCCTCTAGTCCTGGTTTTATTATTTTTCTAGCAAAATTTTAATTTTTCTGTAAAGAGGGTCTCACGCTGTAGCCCAGACTGGCCTCAAACTCACAGTAATTCTTCCCTGGTCTCTCAAATAGCGGTGTGAGCCCGACATTTCCTGGATCTGACATCTTTCTCGTATGACATCATCAAAGCTGGCATGGCGTGCTACCCTCAGCCTGGCTGGTTACAATACTCAGCTCTCACACGTTGTGGGGAACTGTTATCACGTATGACAAAATAAAACTTCATAGAGAAGTTCTTTTTGTTCTGTTTTGTGACAGGTCTTGCTATGTAGCTCTGACTGTTCTAAAAGTCGTTCTGGAGACCAGCCTGACTTCAGACTCAGAGATCTGCCTGCCTCTGCCTCCCAAGCTCTAAGATTAAAGGCGTTAAGCCTGGATTAATGGAGAAGTTTTGAACCCTGCTCTAATTTTTAAAACTAAACTTCAAATAAAGATACGAACTATGCATTCTGCCCAAAGTTTGGCTATGAGTCTCAGCCTCTGCTTCAATACCTCCATCGGTAGAGTCTTTCAGAGGCCGTCTGTGGTAGGCTCCTGTCCTGGTCCTTGTCTTCTGCTTCCATCTCTATCACATTTTCCCTTCTGAATGAGGATTGAGCATCTTCCCCAGGGTCTTCCTAGTTGTTTAGCTTCTTTAGGACTATAGATTTTAGTCTATTTAACCTATATTATATGTCTAATATCCACTTATAAGTGAGTATATACCATGTGTGTCTTTCTGCTTCTGGGTTACCTCACTCAAGATGATCTTTTCCCACCATTTGCCTGCAAATTTCATTATTTCCTTGTTTTTAAGAGCTGAGTAGAAGATAGAAAGACCTGGAGGGGACAGAACTTCAAAAGAAGACCAACAGATAAAAACAACACAAAACAAAACAACCCCCCCCCCAAAAAAACCAAAAAACCAAAAACCAAAAAACAAAACAAAAAAAAAACAAACAAACTGGGCCCTGAGGGCCTACAGAGACTGAGATCCCAACTAAAGACAATGCATGGAGAGGACCTAAAACCCCTGCTCAGATGTAGCCCATAGACTCAGTCTCCAAGTGGGCTCCCTAGTAAAGGGAGCAGGCGCTATCTCTGACATGGCCAGCTCTCTGATCACCTCCCCCTGGGGTGGGGTGTGTGCAGCCTTGCCAGGCCACAGAGGAAGACAATGCAGCCAGTCCTGATGAGACCTGATAAACTAGGGTCAGATAGAAGGGGAGGAGGACCTCTCCTATCAGTGGACTAGGGGAGGGGCATAGAGAGAGAAAAGGGAGGGAGGGTGGGATTGGGAGGAGGCAAGGGAGGGGGGCCACAGCTGGGATACAATGGGAATAAATTGTAATAAATGATAATAATAATAAAATGGAAAAGAAAAGATATGAACTATAAAGGCGCACTCTTCAGCGCTAGGTTCAGAGCTCTGTAGCCCCAGCAGGGATGGGAGGACAGCACACACAGGTGTGTCCAGGGTTGCCTCTGCTTACCCTGTTTGGAGTGGGTGCTTATACTGCCCTCAGACAGTACACTGAGAAGGAGTAGGCCTGTATTCCATTTCCTCAGGAGGCTGAGGCAGGAGGATCAGGAAGGTTCAAAAGGCCAGCCTAGGTAACAGAGTGAGTAAGTACATCCTTGGCAACTGAGACCTTGCCCCAAAATAAAAAGAAAAAAATAAGAGGGCTGGGGGCATATTCGTGACAGAATGGCTGCCTAGAATCCCCCAGTGAGGGATTGGAGTATGGCTCAGTGGTAAAGGACCTGCCTAGAATCCCCCACTGAGGGACTGGGTGGGGCTCAGTGGTAAAGGACCTGCCTAGAATCCCCCAGTGAGGGGCTGGGGTGTGGCTCAGTGGTCACCTGCCTAGAATCCCCCAGTGAGGGGCTGGGGTGGGGCTCAGTGGTAAAGGACCTGCCTAGAATCCCCCAGTGAGGGGCTGGGGTGTGGCTCAGTGGTAGAGCCCCTGCCTAGAATCCCCCAGTGAGGGGCTGGGGTGTGGCTCAGTGGTCACCTGCCTAGAATCCCCAGTGAGGGGCTGGGGTGTGGCTCAGTGGTAGAGCACCTGCCTAGAGTCCCCCAGTGAGGGGCTGGGGTGTGGCTCAGTGGGAGAGCTCCTGCCTAGAATTGTCTAAGGAGGGGTTGGGGTGTGGCTTAGTAGATCAACAGGCCTAGCAGGCTCTGGATTCAATCCCTTTTCTACCAAAAGAACCAGTTTGTCAATTGACTGACAGTCCACAGACCCTCTGTGTTTACAGGTGACATGGAGCCATTGTAGGGTGGCCACTCCAGATATCCCTGCTGGATGCAGGATGTGGGCCCAATATCCCAGCTACCTCAGTGGGTTCAGACAGCTTGAAACCCCATGCCACTGAGAAGACCCAGGCTCCTGCTGTCTCCATGGAGGCACCCCCCTGGAAGAGGCGGGGCAGTGGGGGTGGAGGGGTACCTCCCTCTAAAGCCCTGTGGCCATCGACTAAATGCACTTATCGATCTGTTAAGAGCTCTGAGCTTCCCTTCAATGGGAAATACTGTTCCCTCCTCGGCTCACCAGAACCCTAAGCCAGCTCTTTCTTGCCGCCATAAATATCCATCCTGAACATCTGTGAGACATGTAAACAAACGTTCACTCAAGGAGGGGGAGGAGGAGCCAGTTCTAAAGGTCCTTGGGGGACCTCCTCTCCCCATCATCTATTCTGTTGCCCAGCCCAGCCAGGCCAGACCCCATAGACGTTGGGACCCTTCCCTGATTATTCACCCCTTTCATCCAGCAAGACTTCCCGCAACCCTCTGACCACAGAGCTATAGCAAGACAGAATTGATCACTGAAGATCATGGAGTGGCCATGAACCCCAGAACATGCTGAGTGCAAACAGCTCTGCCACCCTTCATTTGAGGACTAGACACAGCTCTGCCCAGGCCAGGTGACCCAGGCTGAGGCGGCTTCTAAGCAGGCTGTGTCCCTTCATATCCTGACACCCCTCCCTGGGTTTCATAGCTTTGGTGTGTTTAAGAGTCTTGAAAGTATATGGGGACACTGCCACCCTCACCTCTGGATGACCAACTAGTTCAGCTCGAGGGCTCCAGGACCCTTTTATAAACAGGTAAACTGAAGCCCAGACAGAGCATGGGAGAGGTTCCTTACTACCCAGAGGTGGTTCCTGGAACCCCCAGGTGGTCCTGGCTGGCGTTGTCCCCCGGCCATGGTTTTGGTGGTGGGTGCTACTCTATGCAGGGCAGGTTGAGAGCATTGCTCGAACAGCACCAGGCCTGACAGCCCCATGGTTCCAAGAAAACACAGAGCTAAAGAGCAAACACACCAAGGTCAGCCCCTACTTTCAAGCTAGCTGGGACTGAATAGTCTGTGCTGGGTGCGGTGGCACACGTCTTCAATCCCAACACTCAGAAAGCAGAGCTGACAGATCTCTGTGAGTTTGAGGCCAGCCTGGTCTACGTAGTGAATTCCAGGACAGCCAGGATTATAGAGAGATCCTGTGTGGAGAGAGGGACACACCCACCCACCTGCCTACCCCACACACACACAGAGGGAGAGGGAGAGAGAGAGCGACTTAAGAGTCAGCTGCCCATGGAGTCTCCTCCAAACATTCCGGTTCAGAGGTGAGACAGCCCTTTCCCCGACCCCCTATGGCATGTGAAGTGACCACAGGCCTCTGGACCCTGTTGCCCTCCTCCCCAGCCACATCAGGATGTGGAAATTTTGCCATATGGACCCCAGTGGGAAAGAGAGTCCATTGCCATGCCACCACTGTTCTGCTCTCAGATAGTCCTGGGGTCTCAGGACCCAGACTTTCCTGAGGCAACCTCGGTCCCTCGGAGAACTGGTGGCTTGTCCCTCTGCATTAAGCCCTTCCTGGTTCTTTGCTTTGCTCAGGATGTGACCCTGAACCACCATAGGACAGAGGGACCAGGGAGAAGGAATGAGGAATGATGGTGGATGGTCACAGAACCCACTTTGGGGAGTATGAGAAAGTTCTAGAACTTGACAGAGGAAGTATGCACACACACTGCTGCTGTGTTTCATGCAGTGATATTGTGTTCTTTATTTTTATTTTATTTATTTGTTTGTTTATACATTTGTTTGTTTGTGATACTGGGGATTGAACCTAAGGCTTACTGAAAACTAGGCAAGCACTCTACCACTGAGCCACACCCCAGCCCCTCACTGGGGGATTCTAGGCAGGTGACCACTGAGCCACACCCAGCCCCTCACTGGGGGATTCTAGGCAGGAACTCTACCACTGAGCCACACCCCAGCCCCTCACTGGGGGATTCTAGGCAGGTGACCACTGAGCCACACCCAGCCCTTCACTGGGGGATTCTAGGCAGGGGCTCTACTACTGAGCCACACCCCAGCCCCTCACTGGGGCATTCTAGGCAGGGGCTCTACCACTGAGCCACACCCCAGCCCCTCATGGGGGGATTCTAGGCAGGGGCTCTACCACTGAGCCACACCCCAGCCCCTCACTGGGGGACTCTAGGCAGATGCTCTACCACTGAGACACACCCCAGCCCCTCACTAGGGGACTCTAGGCAGGGGCTCTACCACTGAGCCACACCCCAGCCCTTCACTGGGGGACTCTAGGCAGGAGCTCTACCACTGAGCCACACCCCAGCCCCTCACTGGGGAATTCTAGGCAGGGGCTCTACCACTGAGTCATACCCCAGCCCCTCACTGGGGGATTCTAGGCAGGTGACCACTGAGCCATACCCCAGCCCCTCACTGGGAGATTCTAGGCAGATGCACTAATGCTAATTTATACCCCAAGCTAAGTTGCCAAATTTTATGTGACGAAAACTTGACTTCAGTTTTGTTTTGTTTTGTTTTGTTTTGTTTTGTTTTGTTTTGTTTTAAATAAAAGCATCTTTGGAGAGCTGGGGAGACAGATCAGTGTGTAAAGTACCTTCCACACAAGTGTGCGGACCTTGGTTGGAATATGCAGTACTGTGTGAGGATCTCGGTGAGGCAGTACCCACTTTACCCCCATGGAGAGGTAGAGAAGAGACAGAACCCTGGGCTCACTGGCCAGCCAGCCTAGCTAAAGCAGAGAGCTCCTGGTCCATTGAGAGAGCTTTTCCCAAAAACTAACATGCAAAGTGCTTGAGGAGGAGACCCAAGGACAACCTCTCATTCACGTATGCATATCTCCCATACACACGCACATACTCACACACACACACACACACACACATGCTTACACTACACGAACATATTAAAAATAAATAAATAAGGGGCTGGAGAGAGGAATCAGTCGTTAAGGGTACTTGTTGCTTTTGCAGAGAGTGGGGATTTGGTGCTCAGCACCCACATACCTCAATTCCAGTCCCCACAGATCTGATGCCTTCTTCCGGCCTCTGTGGGCACTGTGCACATATGGTGCACACACATACATGAGGCAATCACACGTAAAATCAAATAAATAGATCTTTACAAATAAGTAGGTGGCATTGATTCAAATACTTTATTTAAAAATAATTTATCATAATGAATCCAAAATATTATCTAAAGGCATCAACCCAGTTGGTCACACTTCCACAGAGTGACCTGGTATATATTCTACATGTAAGACACACCCCCACATCCAGCTTCCAGAGCTCAGGGCTCTGTGGCCACAGGAGCCAGTGGCCACCATATGGGATGACTCCCTGGGGTCTCCTGATGGCCTGATTGCTGATGTCATGGTGTGGCCCTGTCCCGGGGACTTCTAAAGGGTATAACTCTCTACAGAAGAAGCCCCACCGTCTGCCTGTCCGTCTTCATGGTGCTGTAGAATTTCCTGTTCAATTTTGTGGATAAGAAACATGGAGAAGAGGAGGAAAAAAGATGGAAGAGAAGTGGGGAGGGGGCAAAGAGAAGAGGGAGAAAAGGAGGAGTGGAGAGAGAAGAGAGGAAAAGAGGGAAGGTAAGGGGAGGAGAGAGTGGAAGAGCAAGGAGGCCAGCTCTGGAAACAGACATAGAGGAATTGGGGAGACAGAGCAGAGGGAAAAATAAATGCCAAGATTCAGAAGGCCTGTCAGCAACAGGCTTACTCATCATAGCTTCTGACTGAAAGCAGCAAGGGAAGAGGCAGGTAGACTTTGGAACAGGAGCATGGTGGAGTACTATACAGCAGTGAAAATGGAGTTGTTGCAGTGGCACACAGCATATGGGCGCCCCATAGTTCCACATTCAGCCATACAATCCAAACCAAACAAGACCAGGGCTAGATTCTGAGCATCCCAAGCCCAGCAATGAGTGACAGGGCTACGAGGGTAGAGCTTAGAGGAAGAGCTTGTGTCTGTGATGGTGAGATCCTGGGTCCATCCTCAGCTTTGCAAACAAACAAACAAAACAAAACAACAACAAAATTAAGTGAGAGCTGAGTACATGAGTAACCCAGTACTCAGAACAGTGAGGCAGGAGGATTGCCATGAGTTCAAGGCCAACTCATGAACCTAATGAGACCCTGCTTCAAGAATAAAAAAAGAAAAGCAAGTGATAAAAGTTGGAACAGCAGTTTCCTTCTTGGAGTATATTGACTGTACTCAAGAGCATTCTGGAATGTTCTATCCCTCCGGAATGGCTTCCGGAATGATGCCCACCTGACATTCATAGACAATCGTGATATATTTCCATTTTTTTAAAAAACTGAACCTCCTAGTGGCCAGTGCCTTCAATCCCAGCACTGTGAAGGCAGAAGCAGGAGGATACCGTGAGTTCGAGGCCATCCTGATCTACATGGTGAGTTTCAAGGAAGCCAGGCCTACATACTGTCTTAACAAAATGTCTTAACAAACGAACAAACAAAAATCATGTAGCCTTCCTTTAATTTTTTTTATATTTTTGTTTGTTTAGACAGGAGCTCGGCTCAGGTTGGCTTTAAACTCACTATGTACCTAAGGACGGTATTGGACATTTGCTCTTCTTGCCTCCATCTCTGGGGTGCGGAGACTACGGGCACACACTACCAACCTCCAGGCTCCAGAAACGCTAAACAAGCACCCCCCTCCCCGCTCTGCCAGCTCCCGCTCTGCCCTTCCCACCCTCCTAGCCACTGCCTCAGTTTCCCCATCTGTGCAATGGGCCCACTGCCTGTGGACCGAGTCCCTCCTCCCACTGGGAGCTTGTTCAGTGGGTGTAGAGCTCTGGGAACCCCCCCAGACCAGGTCTGCTGACCCTGCAGACTTGCAAGGCTTGGTGACACAGGGGGCTGTGTGATGGAGGCAGAGGCGCAGGCAGGGGCATTGGGAGGAAGGGAGGAAGCGTTTATAATGATGATTAGGGCTGAAATTGGCTGAGATTTACAGCGCCAGGGCCGGGAACGGAGGAGAGGGCCGGGGCTGGGCCGCCTAATGGATCCGTCAGCGCGTTCGGCTGCTCAGCGGGCCGAGGCGGGTCACCCAGCTTTCCGCTGGCAGCACAAAGCACTTCAATTTCGTTAGGAAATGTATCAATTTAACTGACTTGAGCGGCACACTGGCAACCCTAATGAATCTGGACTCAATTTTCCGCCACACTGCTCCTGAGAACTGTCGGAAACAATGTCTGTGGTCCGGGTGACGGGGTGGCCGAGGATAGGCCGCCCTTCCCTTCCCACCCAGGCCCCGTCCCTTCCCTGTCAGGGTTAGTGGAGAGAGACGGACTGTCTCCAGCAACCCGGTGACAGCCCAGCCCCACCGCCACTTCCCTAACAATGATGTCATTATGGGAAAATTGGCCTCCATTTCGGAAGGACGATAGTGCTAATTGAGTAAGAAAATATAATACGGGGAGCTGTTGTCCGTGGCCAGGGGAGGGGGACTACTAAATGGCCTACCATTGTTGGTGTCAGGGTAGGCAGATGTGGCGTTCTGTTGATAACTGCAGTGACATAGCCGGGCTTGTCACGGGGAGACTCACAGTCCTGGCGGCAGATGGCTCTGCTCAACAGCCAGGCAGAGTTCCTGCAGTCTGATGGGCAGTGGCATGGGACTCCAGGGCCTTCCCTGGTCCCTTGGGAAAGACCCTTCAACTTGGGAGACAATTCTGAGTGCTTCCTCCAGAGGCCTGGGCAGGGATGGCCTGAAAGCCAGAGGCAGGCCATCAAGAGTCCTAGAAGGTGGCTGTAGCTGGCAAGCCTGCGGTAGTGAGGAGATGCGGGGGTGCAGGGGGTACCAAGGCCTCCTGCCCCCTGGTGCTGGAGCTGGCTGTTTCTAAGGTGGAGAGAGAAGGCAAGAGGGATTCCTGGGTCTTGAGGGGCCAGGTTTTCAAAGATGGATCCCAGAGGCCAAGCTCCCAGGCATGTGGAGCACACTGGAAAGGCACCCGTCCTCCCCTACTGCTTATCACAGTTGCTATGGGTGCTAAGGCCCAGACCCCAGGCACCTGAGGGCCACCTTGTTGGGTTCTGAGCCTAGGGTTCCCACCAACCAAGCCAGACCCTTCCTCCAAACCTCCCATAAACCCTGGACACTTCGATTGTGACCAGACACAAGGCCAGTCTGCAGGCACGAGGACGCTGGGTGCCCTGTGACCCTGACACTCCTTGCTGAGTTCAGTCTCCCCGGGGCTGTTACCTGCTGGCCAGAGGCTGTGATTTCAGTGGGAGGGGACACAAGCATTGAGACCTAGGATACAGGCCTGGGCCCTTACTCCCCAAAGCCACTCAGAGTCACTGGGTCATCTGTAGGGGCAGGAGTGGCCGTTTGAGCTGAGGATCAGGAGGGCCAGGGGCTTACGGCTCTGGACCACTACACAGACAGCCACCTGTAGCCAAGCCCTTCAGGAACTGATGGTAAGAACCAGGCCAAGGCTCCCAAAGCGGCAGCGAGGACCAGGCCTCCAAGGACTGGCTAGGGTGGAGGAAAGGTCATCCCAAGCAGAAGATGGCCTTATGACCTCCAGTGACAGAGTCCCAGATCCACGCCTCAGAAGTTTAGGGGACACTTAGAAAATAACCATCCCAGGGTCATGGAGATGGCTTAGTGGGTAAAGGCGCATGCCGCCAAGGTCTGAGGTCTGAATTTGATCCCTGGCGGAAGGAGAGAATTAATTCCTGTAGTTCTTTCTCTGATCTCCACACGTGAGCTGTGGCTTGCATTTGCCCATGTATATGAATGAATGAATGAATGAATGAATGAGTGAGTAAATGAATAAATGAATGTTAAAAATAAAAGTACCTTAAGCTAAGGTAACCAGCATCATTTAGTGAGTACTTGTTCTAGTCCCATCGTGTTCTTACCACTCTGGGCCCCGGAGAGCCTCCGAGGGGGAACTGAGGCCTGGAGGGGGAGTGGGGTCTGTTCATGACCCGGTGACAGGATTCAGCTCGGTGACCAGGACCTCAGAGGAAAAACCATCCCCATCCCACGTGCTCCGGACTTCAGATTAGACTGGCTTCCTCCATGCTGGGACCTTCTGGGTCTGTCCCAACCACAGATGGTTCTCAAAGTACAAGTTGCTTTGTTACACTCTCCCTCTTCTCAAAATATCTTTATTTGGGGGGAGGGGTACAGGTGCTGAAGTGAGTGAGTGTGGGGGAGGGGACGCTCAGAGGCCCACCTTCAGGACTGTCTTGTCTCTTTCATAGCATGGGCCCCTGGGATCAAACTCAGGTTGTCAGCCTTGGACCGAAAAGCAGCTGAGCCATCCTGCCAGCCTTGCTGGCACTTTTCTGTATTCCCCAGATTTCTTTGGTGAGGAGGGTTGAGGCAGGGTCTTCATAGGCAACCAGGTCCACCTTGAACTGGAGATTCTCCCCCCCCCCCCTTGGCCTCAAGAATGCTGGCATGACAGGCAGACACCACTATGATCAGCCAAACATCTATAATCAGAGAGATGTTTGAACACCCATTGCTAAGCCTGTGCCTGGGTTTATCAGCCTATTTACCCATGAGAAAATCTAGGGGTAGGTCCACAGGTGGACAGTCTAGGTGTGGGTTCACAGATAGAGCTGACACGCCTGTCTCTACCAACTGCCTCTTTCTGGGCCTGGAGTCCCTCAGTGAACCCAGCCTGTCCCTGGGCTAAGGGGGGCGGGTTCCTATCCGTGGAGAGGGCCAGATGCCAAGACACATGCCAAGGTAGCAAAGCTAAGCCATCCAAAGCTGCACACCCCCCCCCCCCGGCTGGCCCACAGGACACCATCTTCTGCCCCTCTGCCTGGCCAAAGGCAAGGTGACAAAATTTCTCTGTCCCTTGATTTCTTCACGTGCGCCCAGGGGTAGCCCAAGTGTCTGTCTCTGTGTGGAGAGCTGAGAAAGCACTTTCTGAAAGCCTAACAGACCCAGCAAGGCATCCTCAGTCCCAGTTCCGCCTCAGGAACTCATTGCCTCAGCCCCCACCGTGCCCACCTTACTGGGACAGAGAAAGCGCCCTAAAGGTTCTAGGTAGGATGGACTCAAAGATGAGTCCCAGCAAGAAGACTAGTCGCAGCCTTAGCTAGGACTTGGTGACCTGAACTTTCTTTGAGACCTGTGCCAGTGGCATTGCAAGGGGCACCTGGCTAGTGATGAGACTTGTAGCCGCAAAGGTTCCCCTGATGAGCAGTAGTACTTTGTGCCACAGCCTGTGAGTCCCAAGGAGGAGAGCCAGGTTCCATTCTGCAGCTCAGGGATTGAGGAGGTGTCCGGAAACCCGCTCAGCCTCTCCATCTACTTCAGCGAGACAATTCCACCCAGCTACCAGGGAGAAAGCACTGAGCACGCAGCGATGAGCTTTGCTCATCATCCATGGTGAGGGCCGGGGTCAAGAAAGAGGCCGGCCAGTTCAATGTGGCTCCTACTGTCTGCGGTGCTGGCGCACGCCTTTGATCCCAGCACTTGGGAAGGCAGAGGCAGCTGGATCTCTGAAAGTTCAAGGCCAGCCTGATCTACAGAAGGAGTCCCGGGACAGCCAGAGCTACACAGAAAAACTCTGTCTGGGAAGTGGGGGGTGACCAGAACTATCACATGGATCATGACACAGAGGTGACAGTGAGGCAGGACCTCAGATTTGGGGGTGTGGGGCTCTGCGAGAGAGGCGGCTGCAGCAAGAGCTTGGGGGCCGCAGCCACCAGGTGCATAGGTCCCAGGCTCTGGGTGAGGACTTGATCCAGTGAGGGGAGCCTGCCCTACCCCCAAAGGACCAGCTGAGAGGGAGGAGCACTCAGGTTCCGGGCAAGAGCTGGGGTGCTCCGAGGAGGGGGAGAGTCCTGCTGAGCCTCCCCCGGGCTACCCCAGCTTACTCGTGTGGGGCAGCCCAGCCCGGCACTTAGAGTCATCAAGAATGAGGCAAGTGACAGGTTTGTGTGTGTGTTTGTTAATTTACTCAGATTCATTCATGAGAACAGCTGGCCGGGTCCCAGCAGGGCAGCCGCGCCCGCCCACCTGCTGCCTTCCAGGCGGCTCTGGCTCTCAGGACGCAGTGGCACTTACAGCTCAGCGGGCGGTGGCTCTGGCTGGCAGAGGCACCCACTCTCCTTCCAGTGGGGGCCGGCCTGGGGAAGATGGGGCTGAGCCTGAGGACCCCACCCAACAGCTAGAGAGCTGTGGAGGCTGAGCCGCAGCTGGGAGAGCCAAGAGGGGGAAATGAGGTGCCTGGGATCACTGACTCTCACACTGAGCAGCAAATAGGGGCTCAGCAGACACCTGCCCCCTCCCCAGGGCCCCCATCTGACTCTCTCTGGACAGTGTGAATCTGCCTCTTCCAGTGCCTCTATCCTAGAACTTGGGGACCCCACAACACCCCATTCCTAGCCAGTGTAACCCTAGCAGACCTAAGCTGTGACCTTGGCCTAAATCATTGAAGTTGAGAAGGAAGCTGGAACACCAGGGCTAAGCGGGACCCCCACACAAGGGGCTCAACCTGGACAGAGCTAGGTCAGAGGCGGGCGAACCCAGGCACCAAGCTCTGCCGTCACCCAGGGTCTGGCGAGGCTGTGAGGTCCCCCCACGAACAACTACTAACGGACATGACTGCCTTCCCGCTCCTCATCTCCTTGTCCCCATAGCTTTGTTATTTAAAGTCGGGTTAAGAGGGGAAAAAAAAGGAGAATGAAGAAAAAAAGAAAAGAAAAGAAAAGAAAAGGGGGGAAAAAAGCAAACGGTAGACAGGTTTGGCTGGGAAGCCGGAGGACGGGAAAAGTTAGAGATATTTATTTGACAGGGTCAAGGTTGAAGCCCCTCTCTCCGCTCTCCCCAGGTCCCATAGGTGTTAGGCTGAGAGACATTTAATCGTGGGAGTAGCGGTTTCATATCTATAACAAAAATCAAATAATGCGGTGTGATTTACTCCCCCTAGCAACCGTGGAGCTCACCCCTAGCAACCAGGCTAGCCTCGGGCTGCGGTGTAATCAGCTTGAAAATATTTCAATTATTGTGTTGATTTTAGTGGATTTGAGAAGCGCTGTGTGGAGAGCCGGGCACATTCTCCCCGCGACCTGGAGAGGAAGATATTGATTTAAACAGGTGTCAGAGAGGGAAAGTGGAGTAAATTTAAATGCGACCGGAGAACGCACGCCGCCGCGGAACGGGGCGGGGATGACATTTTGCGCGTTGCCTTGAACGAAAGTGACTCAACTGGACTAGAAATTTCACCTTGAAAATCATCTCCCGGCCGCGCAATCAAGCCGGCTGCCACACGGCCCCTGAGGGCCCCGCATCCGGCAGAGAGGGTCTGGGGGGTCACACGGGGGCCTCCGAGGGTCCTGCGGCTGCACTGTGTCTCCAGGTGGCTGGCAGAAAGGAAGCGGTGGCCTGGAATCTCCGAGGGCGCGGGCCTAACCAAGCCCCCTCACTCCCTCCCAGCCTCAGGGGACTGAGGTGTGGAGCCTGGTGGTGACTCCTTTATTTAGTTATTTATTTTTCTTTCCTTAAAAATTTATTTTTATGTTGATTTAGGCATGTGTGTGCCACACGCGGTGCAGTGCCTGTGTAGGCCGGAGGAGGGCGTCAGAGCCCCTGGAGCTTGACTTCCAGGAGGTTGTGAGCAAACCGGTGTGGGTGCAGGAACCGGAAATCTGGTCCTCTGTGAGCCCATCAAGCGCTCCAACAGCGGCGCATCTTTCCAGCCCCTCCTTCCTCTTTTTCTCTTTTTCCTATCTTTTCCTTTCTTGTGCTAGAGATGGAACCAAGGACCTCCCACAAGCCATGCAGGCCACCTACCCTACCACTGAGCCACACCCCAGCTCCTCACTGGGGGACTCTAGGCAGGGGCTCTACCACTGAGCCACACCCCAGCCCCTCACTAGGGGATTCTAGGCAGGGGCTCTACACTGAGCCACACCCCAGCCCCTCACTGGGGGATTCTAGGCAGGGGCTCTACCACTGAGCTCCATCCCAGGCCCTTTTCACTTTTTACTTTGAGATAGGCGCTCACTAAGCTTCACAGGCTGGCCTTGAACTCACTGTGTAACCCATGTGGATGAGCATCCCATTTCAGGTGCAGAAAGGGGACAGAAAGGGTTTTTGTGTACTAAGATCTGAGGTGGATTACTTAAAGACAGGGGCAGACTAAGTCCACACAGCCCTAGAAGTTTAGCCTTCCAGTTCCTTCACTGCAGCTGGTTAGGCACCCCATCGGGAACACCACAGCCACTGGCTACAAAAAAACACAGGAAGAGTGGACTCCACACAGTGGACATCTCCACAGCGTCTTCCCCATCTTCATCATCCTGGAATCCTGGGACAATAAGCCACCCTGTGGAAGGCTCCCTGCAGACTTCCTGGCCTTCATGGAAGAGGCTGGCACAACCTGCCTGATTTCCCCAGCTCTTTACAGTCCGACCATTCAGACTCTAGTACCCCAGTACCCCACTATACACACTCCTCCCGCTCCAGCCTACTTTTGTACATCAATGTCCTTAAGACTCAGCAGGTTAGCCTTGGGGGGGGGGGTGACACACACCTGTAGTCCCAGGACACTGGAGGCAGAGGCAGGCAGATTTCTGAATCTGAGGCTAGCCTGGTCTACAGAGTGAGTTCCAGGACAGCCAGGGCTACACAGAGAAACTTTGTTTCGAAAACACACACACATGCACAAAACTCAGAGAGTAAAGGAAACTTGCAAGGCTCAGGAGGTTCCTGAGGCTCAGGAGAGTCACTGGAGCGGAGGGTCCTTTCCTCATGTGCCCCAGATCAGTCCAAGCCACCTGCCACCTAGCACAGGGTCACCTGCACATAAGACTGAGTCATTTCTAACTCTTCCAAGCCTCGGTTTCTTTCCATTCACACGGAGCCACAGTATCCCTCTTGGGGCTGCTAAGAGAGAGTCTCCGATGGAGTGACAAGGGAAGGGTGGCTAGAGGTTGGAAATGGTCCTGTCTTCCTTTTCCTGATAGAGCTCACTGTTACTGTATTAGCCAATTTTCTTACTGCATATGACACAACCCCTGACAAAAACAACTTGAGGGAGGAGGGGTTTATTTTGGCTCACAGTCTGAGGGTACACAGTCCATCGTGGCGGGAAAGGCATAGTGGCAGGAGCGTGAGGCAGCTGGTCATACTGCACCTGCAGGCAGGAAGCAGAGAGAGGTGAATGCTAGCTTACCGTCTTCTTTTTATTCAGAATGGGTGCTACCTGCTTTCAGGATGTCCCACTTGAGCCTCAGTAGAAATGCCCTATTTCCGCCTAGAAGAGTCCAGAGGTGTATTTCTATCATTTTATTGTATGTGGTATGTGTGTGTGTGTGTGTGTGTGTGTGTGTGTGTGTGGTATATAGTATGTACATGCCAAAGAAGCCAGAGGCATCTGATTCTCTTGAGCTAGAGTTACAGGTGATTGTAACTCTACAAGGGTGCTGGGAATCGAACACGTGTTCTCTGGAAGAGCAATACCTGCTCTTAAGTGCTGATCCATCTCTTCAGCCCCTCTGTGGTAAATTCTAAATCCAATCAACTTGATAGAGAAATTCACCGTCAGAAGCCTGAAAAGACAGCTGCACAGGCCAAGGCTCCCCTCGGCTCTTCTGTAGGGCGTGGTCTGAATTATTGAGGAGTTGTGCCTAGCCGAGCCTCCTTCCTGGGGCAGTCTGAGCCTGGCGTGCTGGGGCTTCCGAGGTCAGGTGGTAAGAGTCCTGGTCATATGACCAGATCTTCAGGGACACCTGTCTTTGGAATGTCCTGTGTGCTTGTCCCAGAGCAGAGACCCCAGATCAGGCCACGGCTACAGGGAACTTGGAAAGTCCCAGTGTCTATCAGCAGGTTGGGCCTAATCCAGGTCTTGGACACTCTTTGATACTGATCTCCAATATCATGCACTTGTCATTTTTCAGGGAACAAGACCCGGTGGTGCCACAGCTCTTCAGAGGAGTGTCTCTGCCCTCACAACCCCCGAAGAAGGCAAGGGAGAAAACCCCGCCACACAAGCAGGAACTCTACTATAGATAAGAGTCAGCAGCCGGGCAGTGATGGCACATGCTTTTTATGCCAGCACTCAGGAGGGAGAGGTAATCAGATCTCTGTGTTTGAGGCCAGCCTGGTCTACAGAGGGAGTTCCAGGACAGCCAGGGCTACACAGAGAAACTCTGTCTCAAAAAATATATATAAATAAGTGTCAGGACGGCCGGGCAGGTGTGGCTCAGTACAGTGGCCCAGAGTGGTAGACCCATCATCCACCTACCAGCATCTCCACACTGAACAAGGCTGTGGATTTACAACAGACCCAGCTCCCCAGGTTCCCTGGCTGTGTTAGGACAGCAACGCACTGCTTAAATGTGCGATTTTATTACTTCATTATAAGTAAAAATACTGTAAAGCCATCTGATGATTAGCCAGCAGTCTGCTGGGATGGGAGGTGGCGCTCTGAAGAAAGCCCGGGCTGTCGCGGCTTTCTGGAGAGGTTGGCCCCACAGATGCCAGGCCACATGTTCCTGGGCTGGGAGTGTGGTAATTGTGCCCATTTATCTTGCTATAGTTGAAAGTGCAGGAATCATAAACCAGCTCAGTGTCGGTGGCCTCGTGGGGGAGCAGGAGCAACGGAGGTGCTGGGGTCCCACGAGCACTAGCAAAAGAAGAGGCACAGCTGGGAGGGACTGGAGCACACCCCCCTCCCCTCCCGGGTCCATATCCCAACGCTCAGGTGAAACTCAGCACCCGATGACCAGCGGGCTGGCGGGCTCAGAAGATGGCAGCCGTGGGTCTGCTCATGTCGGACAAATCTACAACTCACAATATCCCAGACACAGGGCAGCAGCACAAGAGGAAAAATCACCACAATTTCTCAGTCTGAAGCAAAAGTGGCACATGAAGCCTGCAGGGCCTCATGGTTTTTTTTTTTTTTTTTTTTTTTATGGTAAAATATATATGCATAAAATTTGCCATGTTAACCATTTTTTCAGGGGCCAACTGGCAGTAAACATTTCACAATGTTATACAACAGCAACACAGCATTTTTAACTTCTTTGTTGTTGTGGTGGTTGTTGGCTGGGAATAGAAACAGGACTTTGCACATGCTAGGCAGGTGCTCTATCACCCCACATCCCAGCCCCTCACTGGGGGATTCCAGGCAGGGGCTCTATCACCCCACACCCCAGCCCCTCACTGGGGGATTCTAGGCAGGGGCTCTACCACTGAGCCACACCCCAGCCCCTCACTGGGAGATTCTAGGCAGGGGCTCTATCACTGAGCTACACCCCAGCCCCTCACTGGGGGATTCTAGGCAGGAGCTCTACCACTGAGCTACACCCCAGCCCCTCACTGGGGGATTCTAGGCAGGGGCTCTACCATTGAGCTACACCCCAGCCCCTCACTGGGGGACTCTAGGTGAGCACTCTACCTTTGAGCTACATCCTCAATTGTGCCGTAACAAGTTTTTAATTGTTCCCAGCATTCAGCTTGTTTTTCAAAGTGAAGACTCCTGGTAAGCCTAAGCCTGCATGGTCCTGTCCAGCTTAACTCCAGGAAAGCCAAGGAGCCCACGACGCATCTTGGACACTCTTCATCCCCAGGCTACTATCTACTCCTGGGTGGCCTTGAGGCACCTTGGGAAGGGGACCACCTTCCCAGAGAGAGAAGAAATCAAGGATGGCCGACTTCTAGTGACGCACAGGCTGTTTCCTGTCACCCAGTCGACCAATGAATGGCATGCGAGTTATGCTTCCCTCAGATGACAAACCCCATTTTGGCCCCCAGCATCTCCCCAGCTGCTTCACACAGGAGTTACTGCACGGATCCCCCTTCCAATGAAACATGCAGGGAACCCACCAGTGTTTGGGCCTCTCTAGCCTCTGTGACTTCACAGCCCTCTCTGGACCAAGACATCCACTTTGCTTTGTTTTGTTTTGTTTTGTTTTGTTTTGTTTTGTTTTGTTTAAGATTTATTTATTTGCTAGGCATGGTGGTGCTCACTTTAGTCCTAGCACTCGGGAGGCAGAGGCAAGAGGTTCTCTGTAAGTTTGAGGCCGTCCTGGTCTACATAGCAAGCTCCAGGCCGGCCAAGACTGCATAGTGAAACCTTGTCTCAGAGCGATAGATAGATAGATAGATAGATAGATAGATAGATAGATAGATAGATTAGATAGACAGATACATACATACATACATACATAGAGCATCTGTTTATTTTGTCTGTATTTGCATAAATGTGTTGGGGTGTGGGTATGGGCGCAGGTGGAGATAAGTACCCAGGAAGACCAGCAGAGAAGGTTGGCTCCCTGGCTGCAGTAATGCTTGTGAGCCACTGGGTGTGACTGGAGATAGAACTGTGGTCCTTTTACTAGTACAGCAAGCAACCTGAACTGCTGAGCCATCTCTCCAGCACTAAGACACCCATTTTACGCACCGGAAAACTGAGCCCTGGCTTGGGCCTGGGAAGAGACGAGGCATGACTCGGGTCTGAGCTTTAGAGAGAAAGCTCCTCAGGTCAGCTGATATACTATCCACAGCTTCAGTGTCTTCTGGGGAGGGCTGGGTGGTGGCTTAGTCCATAAAGTGCTTGTTAGGCAAGCATGAGGACCCGAGTTCAATCCCCAGCGCTCATGTTAAAAAGAACAAAACTGAGTTTGGCAGTATGTATTTATAATTCCAGGTCTGGGGAGGTAGGCCCACGAGAATCTCTGGGGCTCACTGGCCAGCCAACCTGGCTGAATCCACAAGGTCCAGGCCTCTGATTCCCACACATGTGTGCACACACCTGCTCATGTGCAAAATCCTCTAAGAACACAAACTAAACGCATCTTTCACACACATGTAAACACCACACACACACAAACACACACAGCCCAGCCTAGCGTGACCTGCACAGAATGCCTGAAGGTTCAGCAAGCTCGGGGAAAGAGGAGCTTCAACAAAATGACAGGAGGAAAAGCGGGGAGGGGAGAGAAGACGCAGCTCCCTGGCTGGCCTGGCCAGTCACTTTGATGTTCCATCCATGAAACTTCTCAAATTACAAAAGAGAATCACTCTTGAGTCTTTAAGTGGCTCCGAATAAACCAACTGTCCACAGATACAATGAAGACCCAGTGCCGGCTCTCGGTAACAAGGCCGGGGAAATTGTCAGTGTCGCTGTGAATATTAAAAACCCGTCCATGGAAACACCCAGAGCTCCATCTCCGGGGAGGCAGCAGGGGCCACAGCCACCGAGGTGCTCCTGTGAGACACAGGAGTCCCCTGTCTTCCCCGTGCTTCAAAAGCAGGGCTCCCACCACACACATGAGTCCCAAGGACAAGCACCCCAAGATGTGGGCACACTCTTGTCACTGCGGCCTCTGTGACTGGTGCCAGCCAAGTCAAGAGACAGACTCTTCCTGCCCCTCCTCTAGGAGAGGTGAATAAGCTTGGTCTCCTTCTTGGCTCCTAGGTACCGTCATCTCTGACAAGCCACTCTATAGTAAACAGGGGCACGAAAGATGTGGAATAAAGTGCCCATCCAGGAACTTCTGGGCAGTGGTCAACAGGGGGACAGCAAGGTCAAGCCCTCTATGAGCACCCTGGTCTTTGTAAGTCATGTGGTAAGGGCCTCATTTATTCTTCTCACTCAACCCTGGTCTTGCTCACTTTGGGCTACCCACTCCTCTGGCTAAGGCTAGGGGCACAGGCAGCAGAAGAAAATCCCACACTGACTCTCAGAAAAACCATAGGAAGGACTGAGGACGTAGCTCAGTGGTAGAGCACTGCCTAGAATTCCCCAGTGAGGGGCTGGGGTGTGGCTCAGTGGTAGTGCCCCTGCCTAGAATCCCCCAGTGAGGGGCTGGGGTGTGGCTCAGTGGTAGAGCCCCTGCCTAGAATCCCCCAGTGAGGGGCTGGGGTGTGGCTCAGTGGTAGAGCCCCTGCCTAGAATCTCCCAGTGAGGGGCTGGGGTGTGGCTCAGTGGTAGCGTATTCCGTGGAATATTTGAAAGGACTTGGGTTTCATCGTAAACACACACACATAGAGCTATTAGGAGACATTTCTTAAGATAAACTTATGGTTAAACAAACAAATAGAAAAATCAGGTGGAAAGAAAAGACTAGAAGATGAAAACAGGAAAGCTGGCCACAGATCCCTGGTTTCAGGGTGCCCAGAGCCTGCAGCGCCTAGCTTCCCTCCCAGAGGGAGACCCTCTGGCGAGTTGGACCACAGTGAGGGGGCAGGCACAGGCTGCCTGTCCCCTTCCCACCTCGGGCTCCCCTGCTTGCATGTAGGACAGCCTACAGAGAACAGGGGTTCTCAAAGATCACCTCCTCCACCCCAAGCCACCATTTTCCCCTCCATGGCTCAGCTGCCTCCTCTCAGCACCCCCAGAGCTTCAGGGAGGAAGGTGGGGATCCCTCTTTCTCTGTCCTGGCCCACCAGGCCCTGGGTAGACATTTGGGGACTATTTAGGAAGCCACCAGGGTCACACATCCCAAGTGAGCCAAGACAAACCATGTCATCCCACAGAATTCAGGCAAGGGATGTGGTAGTGCATGCCTGTAATCCCAGCCTTCAGGAAGCTGAGGCAGGAGGATTTCTGGGAATTAGTTCAGTGCCAGCCTGGGCTACAGAACTGGACACACACACACACTCACAAACGACCACCCTTGCCCAGGCCACAGCACAGGGATGTTGACCAGGGCCGACAAGGAAGGTTCTAGAAGCTTCTGCTAAAAAAGCCAGAGAGCAAGCGGCTAGGCTGCAGCTGCTGTTGTCCTCCACGCAGCCTTCCTTGTAATTAAGAGTAAACTTTGTAGCAATGTCTCTCTTTAGCTGTTGTCTCACGGCCTCCCAAATGATAAATTGTTAATGAACACCTGTTACAATACTAATGAAAGTGAGATCCTCATGTAAATAAAGAAAATTTAATAACTTAACAAGGTGGATTAAAATGCCCAGCCTCTGCAGCAGCTAATCTGGGCCAAACACCCAAGAGCTGCCTTCTAAGCAGGCACCAGCACTAACGCATTCACCTCCGTACGCTTGCCAAAATATAATTAATATTTTAAAAATTTATAAAACTGAAATCAGAGGTCTTGATTGTAACAAACAAAATATCCATCTTTAATCGGCTAACCAAAGGGCCTCTGCTCCCCACAACCAGCCCCTACCCCAGCACCCTCCTCCCACCCAGTCCTCCTTTGGAAAACACAAACCAGTCCCACCCCTAGATAGGTAGTGGGCCACTGAGCATGCATGGTGGAGGTTCTGGGTTCAAGTCTCAGCCCTGGTGCACACTCACCTGGGGCCAGCCTCTCTCGATAGCTCTCTGTTCAGGAACTGGGCTTGGCTCTGACCTCCACGTGCTCTTTAGGCAAATCTTCCTGGTTCTGTGTGGCCTCATGGACAGCTTCGGGAACAGCAGCTGCTTCCACGGTGGCTGAGGTCTCCCAGGCTTAGCTTTCCAGTCGAAACTGCCAGAAAAGTCTCCAAGCTGAATGCTGGCCAGGGAGCAGGTGGACCTTAGGGGTCTCAGGCCACGGCAAGTGGCCACTTGCCGTGGCCTACCTGTCTTATAGAAGGGGTCACTGAGGTCCAGAGAATGCCTTTGCCCTGCCCAGATTTCCACGCTCTGCTTGGGAGGAGAGAACTTTCACCCAAACCAACTTCTTGACACTGGTCACCCGGGTGAGTCAGCCCACCCTAGCCAGTCCCTCAAGCTGGTCACCCTGGTCATCCAGGCCATTGGCCTTGACCCTTCAGGAAGGTGGCTGCCTGTGGGTGGTTGGACCACAGGTGTGAGGCAGAGGGAGACCTGCAGGGCTCTGTAGGCCACTGACCACTGACCGGAAAGGAGGGAGAACAGGCATACCTCAGCCTGTCTCCTCCCTGTGATGCTCCTATCGCCTGTCCTGGGAGAGGAAGTCAGGATCTCGCCTGTATCTACCTGCCGGAAAGACAAGTGTTGACATAAACTACGACAGGCTGGGAGCTAGCCTAGCTGACAGAGTGCTTGCCTAGCCCTCGCGTGGCCCTGGGCTCCATCCCCAGCACTGCATAAACCAGGCATGGCGACTCAGGTTTGTGATCTGAGTACTCGGGAGGTGGATGCAGGAGGGTTAGGAGTTCAAGGTCATCTTCATCTACATAGTGAGTCTGAGGCCAACCTAAACTTCAAAAGGAAAAAATAAAAACCAAGAAATAAGAACTTTCAATGGATCCCGTGTATCAGAGCATATTGTCTAGAGTCAAAGGCAGTCAGCCAGTGAGATGAGCAGTATAAGGACCTTATTTTGGTCCCTGAGACCCACTTGGTGGAAGAGGAGAACCGGCTCCCTGGCATTCACACACACACACACACACACACACACACACACACACACACACAGGGAAGGAGAGAAGGAGGGACCGAGGGAGAGGGGGGAGGGAGAGATGGAGGGAGGGAGGCAGAAAGAGAGAGGGGGCGAGGGAGAAGAGAGAGAGAGGGAAAGAGAAAGAAAAAAGGAGAGAGAGAGAGAGAGAGAGAGAGAGAGAGAGAGAGAGAGAGAAGGGCCAGGAGCAGTGAACTTGGCAGATGGCCCTTCTGCCACAGTGGACAAGCAAGGTGACCTCTAGGAAGACACTCCAGTAGTGAAAAGGGAGAGCAAGCCAAGCAGGCTGATAAGCAAGAATGTTCCAGAAGGAATCTTCTGGGATGCGTTAGTGTGTTTGAGAGAGGGAAGCAGGAGGGAAGGGCCTTAAGGAGCAACTGTAGAGGCAAATTCAGGGACCCTGGGGACCACAGCCTTTGTTGTGGAGACTTTTTTTTTCTAAGATTTATTCTGCGAGCCAATGAGTGCATGCATTCTCTCTCTCTCTCTCTCTCTCTCTCTCTCTCTCTCTCTCTCTCTCTGTGTGTCTGTGTCTGTCTGTCTGTCTGTCTGTCTCTCTCTCTCTCTCTCTCTCTCTCTCACACACACACACACACACACACACACACACATGTTCCCCCAAACATCTATAGGGGAGAGGAAAACTTTCAGGAGCCAATTGTCTCTTACCGTGTCGTGGGACTCAAAGGCCAGTGGTCATGCTCTGTGACAAGCACCTTTACCCACTGAGCCATCTCACTGGCCCCCATACAAGGACCCCTTCCGCAGCTGGGCCCTGAAGCTGTCTGTGTGCGAGGGCTGGAAGGTTTGCTGTGTGAGCTGGGGCCCTGGCCACTTGTCTCTGGTGTCCCGGGATTTAATGCATCACAGTGCCAGGGTCCGCGCAGCCATTCTTCATTGCTTGACCTCACTTTTAATTAGAGACTAAATTATTCATGCCATTTGATGGGAGACGGAGAGCTTGGGAGGTGCTTGGGCCCAGGGCAGGCTCAGCCCTCCAAGTCAAACAGAAGGGCGGGAGGAGAAGGGTTTTCCTGAACGGTTGCCATCCTGTCTCTTCCCTGTGCGCCAGCTCTGCTCAGGCCTCTGATATCTGGCCACTGACTGGAGGATTCAACAAAGGGCTGGGGGCCCTAGGGACCTAGAACCAGAGAGTAGCCCTCCCGTTATACCCCTGCCTGCCATTCAAGAGGGGAGGCAGCTGGGGTCCGTGGCCAGGTGGGGCTCATGGTGGCGTGTGCGGCCCAGAGGACTGGACCTGCACCAGAGGAAGGAGGGAGGAGGCTTCGCCAGAAGAAAGAGCAGAGTTCCCCGCCTGGTGCCTCTGCCCTCTATCCCGCGAGAGCCTGCCTTTGTTTGTGACACCTACTACCTGCAGCTCAGTGAGACTCCAGGGCTGTGTCAGGAGCTGGCACCTTGTCCCTGGTAGCCACAGGGAGCTACAAAAAATAAGCCCCTCACCAGGACTGCAGAAGGCATGTGTGGAGGGGTCACCAGGCCCTGCCCCTCCCCCGCCCCAGCCTTGATCTCTAGCAGGGCAGGCGTGGGAGGCTTCCTCCCGGGCCAAGGACAAAGAGATGGTTGGTAGCTGGTGGATGCGAAGGCTGGAGTGACGAGGTCACGGAGAGCCGAAGGGAAAGACTGGGTGGGGGTGGGGTGCTACCTCCTAGGAGGTGTAAGCACCCACATATCGGACGGGGAGGCTGACATTCCAAACAGGTCCAGAGAAAATAGGTCAGGACTGAGGTGCCATTGTCTCTACACATGAACACATGATCCTTTGATCTGTCACTGGGTCCCTGTGGGAAATGCCGAGTCACACCCAGGAGAGTCCATGAGCCACTGCAAAGCCATCACCTCCACCCAGCATGGGCCACAGCCCAGTGGCCAGTGCCAGTTACCTTCCCATGCTACCCCTGTCATAGGACAACTCCAGGGTGTCACATAGCCCAGCCACGTCGACCCCAGGCCCTCCTCGCCGCCACCATCCAACCCCTGTGGCTGGGGTTCCGGGGGTCTCACACCAGCTTGGAGAAAACTGTTTTAAAAAAGATTCTTTGAGCATCAGCCTTGGCAAAGCCCATGGAGGGCACCAACAATGCCCCATCCTCTAAGCCTGGGGCAATGGGGGCAACTGAGTGATGCCCAGCAGCCTGTCAAGGCAGAGGTAAGAGGTAGTTCTCTCTCTCTGTCTTTCTCTGTCTCTGTCTCTCTCTCTCTCTCTGTCATAGCCAGAAGGGAGAAGCAGATTGACTCAGATCAGAAGTGATATGTATGTAAGTCAAGAATCTTGAGGCTTGTGCCCCCCCAAGTCCATGGCCCCATAACTACCGCCAGCTAAACCCACCCTCCCACAAAGCCCATAGACTTCATTTTTTGGGGAGGGGAGGGTTAAAGCCAAGGTTTCTCTGTGTAGCCCTGGCTGTCCTGGACTTAATTTGTAGACCAGGCTGGCCTCGAACTCACAGAGACCCACCTTCCTCTGCCTCCCTAGTGCTGGGACCTCGGAGCCTGAGGCCCGGATGGGATGACAGGCAGAGCAGGGAGAGCTCCTGGCTGGGAGAAGTACAGGAGCCTCCTTCCCATCCGCCTCATGCTGACATTACAGCCCCACACGGTCTCCTTTGTCCCTGAGAAGTGGCTGTGCTCGGTTGTCACAGCCACCCCTCCCCCGCAGGTCTGAAAAGGGATAAATCAATCTGCCCTGGGGAGTGGCCTGGGGGACACAGGCATGTCCTGGAGATGGGGGGCAGGGGTGGGCTTTTGAAGCTATGCCCCCTAGGGCACCTGGGAACCTCCGCTTCTCCCCATACTATTGGGAAGAAAGTAAATTAAACGCAACAAGATTGTTCTAACGGGTGTCCCCATAGCGTCATAGTGCTAAATGACAGATGCTTCCTCTGAAAAGTGGCTCTAAAACGTGAGCAGTAACTTTGTCTCAACCGATTTCAACATCCGCTCATTCATAGAGGAGCTTCTTGGAGACAGCAGGGGGAGAGGGAGGGTGGAGCCTATGGCGCCCCCTAGGGTCACTGCAGCCAGGGTGGCTAGCACAGGGCTGCAAAGCCGGTGCCTCAGGAGAGGAGCCCAACTACTGGGTGCTGTCAGACCCTGGAAGGAATGTGAGGAGTGCAAAGGTCACAGAGACCTGTCAGGAAACAAGATACCGCATCTGGAGGCAGGAGGCTTACTCCTAAGCCATGCCATCTCTTATCAGCATCTTGTTTCAATTTCTGTTTGGTAGTATTGGGGGTAGAGCACAGGCCTTGCACACGATAGGAAAGCACTCCATGACCGAGCCACACCCCAGCCCCTCACTGGGGGACTCTAGGCAGGGGCTCCACCACTGAGCCACACCCCAGCCCCTCACTGGGGAACTCTAGGCAGGGGCTCTACCATTGAGCCACACCCCAGCCCCTCACTGGGGAATTCTAGGCAGGTGACCACTGAGCCACACCCCAGCCCCTCACTGGGGGATTCTAGGCAGGGGCTCTACCACTGAGCCACACCCCAGCCCCTCACTGGGGGATTCTAGGCAGGGGCTCTACCACTGAACCCTAGCCTTCTTTTGATACAAGATCTCATTAAGTTGCTCAAACTTACCCTTGAACTCACTCACACTGTAACCCAGCCAGCCCATGAGCTCCTGATTCTGCTGCCTCAGCCTCCCAAGTAGCTGGGATGACAGTCCTGCACTGTTTACGTGTCTTCAATCTGGAGATGGACACGTGGACTTCGGCCATGAAATGCCCTTAATACAGTCCTGCCACCAGCCAGAGGAGCCTTGGGCCCACGAAGCCTCTCTACTCTGTTCCGGCCCCAAGCCTAGCGACAATTAAGGCAATCATTCCCCCAGGAGCCATTCAGATGAGACACCTTGTTGCTCAAGAAAAGACATGGTAGCAGGGTGAGGAGTGATGGGAGGTGATGGAAGGTGGAGCGAAGGGGGATTGGGGGGACAGGATAGGCCAGGTACAGGGTGAAGGAGGTGGTGGAGGTAACAGTGGGGGGTGAGGCTTAATTAGTGATGGCATACACAGTGAGGGGGATGAAGGGGATGGAGGGTGGGTGAGGTGTGTTGGGGAATGACGAGATGAAGTCGTGGGTGATACAGTAAAGGGAGGTGGGGTGAGGCAGGCCGGGTGATGGAGGGTAGAGTGGAGGTGATGAGGGATAGTGGGGGTGGGGCAGGGTGGAGGTTTAATTTCCCTTCTTCCTTTCAAAGCGCGCTCTCATTTTTAAGCAAAGGATAGCTGCAGTCCTTGACTGGTGTCTCAGCCCGGCCCTTCAATCGCCACCTAATCTTCCAGCGCCCTTTATCAAATACCCAGTCGTTTAAAGTGTTATTAAATGCCCCTTTTTTGGGATTATATTTTCACTCTTGATTATAGGGTGACTCCGTAATCAAATATTCATTGGATAATGATGATTAAAATATATAATCCCCCAAAAGATGTTTAGAGCAATTTAGACTACCATTGACTTAATTAAAGGAGTTACAGGATTAGTGGTGAAATAACGGGGTTATTTTTTTTTTTCTTTAGAACTAATTTTGTGGTTCTTGAAGCTTTGAAACTAGAGGGAGAAAGAGGGGTGATGGAGAAGATAGGAGCCAAGGGCAGGAGGTCACCTCCTCTCTAAGGACCTTTAGGCCTGATGAGAATGGGTGATGGAAGAACCGCAGCTGCGCACCAAGCCAGCCTCCTGGATGCTGCCCTCTGGGAGCCGGTTCGAAACCCAGCTCCTGCACTTGCTGTTCCCTAACCCTGGTCCACCAGCACCATCCGCCCTTTTTAAATTTCTATTTATGTATTGGAGACAGGCTCTCATGTAGCCCAGGCTGGCCTCGAAGGTAGCTGAGGATGACCTTGAACTTCTGACTCTCCTTCTTCCACCTCTCCAGTGCTGAAATTGGGTGTGTACTGCCATGCTCAGCAGACCTATCGGTCCTTAGAGGGGAGGGGTGACCTCTCGCTCGCCCTTGGCTCTATCATCTCCCTCTGGAGAGAGCGCCTGGGAGGGAAGCTAGGGCCTTGCGCATGTCAGACAATCTCTAACGCACACACAGAGGAAGGGAAGCTGCGCTGCCAACCCCACCTCTGGCCTCTATACAGCGCATGGGCCTCGGTGGCCACCCCAGACCTCAGCGCTATGCTTCCTGGCAGGATGGCTTCTTGACCTTGTCTTTGTCCTTCAGGTTGCACGTGGAAGGCTGGCCAAATGCGCACTACCTCTCAGCACCCACAAATCTATCTCCTGTCACCTGTGTCTGTCCTGTTTTAGTGGCTGAATTTTGCGACAGGCTGGAGTGTGCTTGTTCATCTATTCCCTTATCTCAGACCGCTGTGTTGGGTCCTTACTGTCCTTGTCTTATTTTTTATTTATTTTTTTATTTACTATGGAACCCAGGGTGAGGAGCTGCTGAACTGCTGTTCTACCACTGAGCCACGCCCCATCCCCTCACTGGGGGACTCTAGGCAGGGGCTCTACCACTGAGCCACACTTTCAGCATTTTTTAAAATTCTTTATTAATTACACTTTATTCACACCTTCAGCATTTTTTAACTTTTTTTTTTTTTTTCAGTTTTTCAAGACAGGATTTCACTGTGTAGCCTTGGAATTCGCTCTGACCAGGCTGGCCTGGAGATCTGCCTGCCTCTGCCTCCTGAGTGCTGGGTTGAAAGGTGTGAGCCGTCACATCTTTGGTGTGTAGAGTGCTTTCCCATCATGTGCAAGGCCCTGGGCTCAACCCCCAGTACTGCCAAACAAAAATGGAAACAAGACAGTGATAGAGGTGACGTGGTTTAGAACTAACTCATTTTGAGACAGGGTTCCACTAAGTTGCCCAGACCAGCCTTGAACTTCTAAACCCTCCGGCCCTAACCTCCCAAGTAGTTCATATGACAGGACTGTGCTGCCAGGATAGTCTGGGCCTATTTTTTCAGACAGAGAAGCTGAACGTGATGAAAGGATGCGGGCCTTTCTGGAGTCACGGCAAGAATGAAGCCAGCCTGGCTTTCTGGAGCTCTCTCCCATGGTTCCCAGGCTGGGGTAGGGAAGGCCACCCGGGTCTGTGGCCCTGTCTTTCCCTCCCTGCTACAGCCTCCAAGCTGATGTGAGATGCCTAAGCCACTGTGCACGCATGAGATAAGTCGACATTTGCCTGGGAATTAAGTGGCGCTCACTGACAGGCAGAGGGAATCCGCCAACCATCAGCGGTAATGCCCCTTATGTTTCAGTCGAGGGAGGGGAAAGAAAGGAAAGCTAGGTTGAGCACCACAACCTGGATTTACATAAATCTGCCGCTGCCAGCAGAGAGTACCAGGGACACTCCACCATCCCACATGCGAGCTCCCTCCACAAAGTCCCAGGCCACAGCAAGCTTCTGTTGCCAGCCTCAAGGTCTTCTTGAACCAAAGTGCTCCCCTCCACCCCGAATCAACATTGGGAAGGCAGACATTTGCTGATTTCCTGGCTGGCAGCTCCAAACTGCTCTACCTCCCACACAGGGGAGCTTGACAAGGGGGGGAAAGTAAAGTGAGTGGTGCTGGGGACAGAATCCACGGCCTTGGACATATTAAGTAAGTGCTCTATGCTGAGCCACACTCCAACCCCTCACTGGGGGATTCTAGGCAGGTGCTCTATGCTGAGCCACACTCAGCCCCTCACTGGGGGATTCTAGGCAGGGGCTCTACCACTGAGCCACACCCCAGCCCCTCACTGGGGGACTCTAGGCAAGTGCTTTGCCATTAAAATATACCCCTAGCTTCTTTTTATTCTCTTTTGAGCTAGACAAGTTTGGACTGCAGCCTCCGGCCTCAGTCTCTCTAATAATTTAGAAGACAAGTCCATAACACTAGTCCTAGTTCAGAATCTTACTCTGGGAAAACAGACATCCACAATTTTGATAGGAGCCCCAAGGAAGCACACACACCCTAAGTCCTCCATTGCCTCTCGAGGCCGAGCATAGAAGGCGTGCTCAGCTGTGCGTTCCCTGTAGTGCGCCCTGTGCCAGTCTGTCGATGCTGTGTAACAAACAGTGCACACATTGGTTCCTCCTGCTCCTGCAGAGCTGAGCCCAACGTCAAGGAGTCTTGGGCTACTTCTAGGTGTGCAGATGTGTAGCTTCCCTCTCCCCTTGCAGGACAATGTGTGTGCACGTGTGTGCTCGTGTGTGCTCGTGTGTGCTCGTGTGTGCGTGTGAGTGTGTGTGTGTGTGTTCCCTCATGTTATCAAGACCTCAGGGGGATTAAATTAGTGAACTCTTTATTTACCTGTACAAGAGTCTTATCTCTGAACATAGGCACATTCTGAGGTTGGGGGGTCACAAAGCAGGAACGCGAGCCTCCCTTCCCCCCGCTGAGCAGATGGCCTGCGCTGCTTCCCTAAATCCCCGCCCCCACTCCGGCAAGTGTTCTGACTCCATTCTTCTCCACCTGTGTGTGCAGGATTGTGTGTGTGAATGTAGCCCTGTAGGTGCTGCTGCCAGGATAGTCTCCACTTTCCACCTTCTCGATACAGGGACTCTGTTATCAGCTACTGGGGATCCTCCTGTCTCGCCTCCCACTTGGCTGGAGAAGTGTCGTGATTACAGAGACCTGCTGCGGTCCCACCCCACCCCAACTTCTCTACCCGTTCTGGGCATTCAACGGCAGGTCCTCATGGCCGCGCATGGCATCTCTCCAGACCCTGGCTCAGTCCGGAGAGGCCCCTGTGATTTCTGCTGGCGGTACCTCCTTCATCCGGCGTACAGAGTGAGTACCCTGCTCATGCCCAGCCTCCCAGCCATCAGACACCTGCCTGAAGGCCAAGGATGGATCCAGATGTGCGAAACTGCAGCGCCAGGCCTCCAGGCAGCTGCCCCACAGGTGGTGCTCCGGCAGCCAGGCTCTGGTCCAGCACAGAGGACGGTGATCCTGATCCGTGGGACCTAAGATTGCTTCCTGGATGGAGAAGAAGGGGAACACCCTGAAAATAAAAGGTCCCTATCTTCTCAAGCCAGAGCTCCACCTCACTGACTCTGCCAGGCTGCTGCCCAAAACCAAACAACACACACACACACACACACACAACCTGCAATTCAGTCAAAGATTACACCCCCAAGACCCGTAAGTTCTCCTGAGCCACACAGGGGTCTAGCTAAGAATGTAATAGATATTCTTTCAGACAAATGGCTTGTTGTGACAGCACAGATTGTCATCATGGTACTCTGGATGCTGAGGTAGGAGGATCAAGAGTTCAAGTCCAGCCTGGATTCCAGGAGACCTTTTTCCAAATAACAAGACTGTCCTAGAGGGTCACAGGTTGGGGTCAGAAAGGGAGAACGGGTGTGAGGAGCTTTCTCATCTTCCCCCTTACGGCTTCCCACCCAAGGAGTCCAGAGATGCTGACCACCTGCCGAGGAATTCCTCCACCTTCACAGCCAATCAGGCGGGTGCTGAGCACACCTCCCGGCTTCCCCCTCCTGGTAGCCAGGGATGGCACTTCCGGGTCCTGCTCAGCCCAGCCTCCAGCAGGCAGCTTGCACCAAACTTACGGGGAAGGAGGCTAACTTGGCCTTCAGCCAAGGACCCCCACGGGATCGCTCCGCAGGTCCTGGGCAAGCTGGCGCAGTCCCCACCAGAGAGAGGAAGAATTGTGACACCCAGGTTAGAGGGTGCTTCCCAAAACCAGGCAGCTCCTCAAAGCCCCAGCACCTGCTCGGCCTTCAGGCCTCGGAGAACAGCTGGTAACACAAGGCTATTTCCACGAAGCCAGGTAGCGACTTCCGGCACAGCTCTGCCTCTAAGCCGGTGCCTGTAGACGGGGAGCTGAGGCCCGGGGTGCAGTGAGGCCACGGGGTCGCCCTTCTGGCCCAGTGGGCTGGGGGCTGCAGCCCTCCGCTGCCCAGGAGGGACGGGGTGAACTGGGCGGAAGGAAAGTCGCCTCCAGCCCGCAGCGGCTGCAGAAGGATGGCTTTGAAAATGCTGCCAGGGTTATCAACAGCTTTGTAAGGGTGGCGTTGTAGTTACACTTTTTTTTAATTAAGTGAATAATTAAAAAGAAGTTGATTATCAATTAGCTAATTAAATAATGTATTCTACTTTCATATTCCCCGCTTTTCCCCTGTTTTTTTCTTCCTTATTTTTTTCCTTCCTTTTTTTTTTTTTTTTTTTTTTTTCATTTTTGGTTAATCACTGTGGCCGCGGTAATGAGCCGCCTCGGGTTGCCAGGCAACCAGCTCCCAGTTACACAGCCGCAGCTGCCTCCCGTCAGCGCCCTGACGGCTGAGCACGGGGCTGGGCGCCCAGGCCAGGGACCGCGGGAGGGTGAGGTCCCCTCGCGGGGGGCGGGGGGGCCCCGAAAAGGGGGATAGAGGTCCTGGCCAAGGGAAGGATAAAATCCTGAAGGTCAGGGGCGTGACTTCCCCCCTCCCCAGAAGAGCAGAGGTCACAGCAGCGGGAGGGTGGGAGTCCTGGCTGCTGGAGGTTGCGGAGGGAGGGCAGGGGCGTGGTGGTCCCCGACTGGGGAGTGGCTGAGGGTGAGACCCTGAGGAGTGGGGAAGTCCCGGGGGGGTGGGGGGACACACTCCACGCTTTCGGCGACCCTGGCAAATCCGCTCCTTTCTGCCCTGGGCATAAATCTGGGTCCTCAGCTGCCTCGCTCCCGCCACAAAGACCACGGGCCTCAGTTTCCCAGAGCCAGCTGTGGTCACTGCTGCAGAGGACAAGCTGTTAGACATCCAGGCAGAGGGACCTAGACCTGAGGTCTGTCCACGCCAGGCAGGACTGGGAGGAGGGGCTGGGGGAAGAGGTAAGGCCCTCTGAACCTTGAGCCACCAAGCAGGGACCCTGCCGGGGTCAGCGCACAACGCCCCGGCTGAGTCCGCCCGGGCTCACTGGTGACAGGTCTTGGAGGCCAGCAGGAACCCCGGGTCTGGGGCAGGTCCCGCCCACGCCTGTCCCCAGCTAGGTGGGAGCCCACTCTCTGGGGCTCCAGCCCTTCCAAGGTCCAGCGCATCCCCTCGAGGACGCTCACTGCCTCTGTGCGAGGCCCCAGCCCAGCGCAGCGCACTCTCCTCCCACCCTGCCTGGTTGTTGTTGTTGTTGTGTGTGTTTTTCTCTAATTCTCCGGAGTTACTCTTTTGTTGCCAATTGCTTCTATGCCCCGAGGCCACGCTGTAAATGAGATGTTACATCTGCGCCGATCTAAGTAAACACTTTATAAATGAATAAATGAGTGAATAAATAACGAAAGAGCCATCTCAGGGACCCTCTAGGCTGCTAGGGCTCCGGCCGAGGGTGGGCGCTCGGCCTTAGGGCGGGGAAGGTGGGTATTTGAGCCTTTCTTTTCACAGGGTGGTAGACAGTCCCCGATGGCCTCCCCCCAGTGTGTAAGTACCAAGCGTGCCCCCTTTTTCTCCTCCTTCCAATTTTTCCTCCGGCTCCCATTGCCTTAGATACTGGGGAGTCAATGCTTCCATCCGCCACTTTTCAAACCAAAACAGTAGGGGCTGCATTAACCTTGGGTTTGCCGCTCAGTGCCCAGTGCTTTAGGTCAGCCACACTCTCCATGCCCAGCAAGGCGGCAGGACTTGGGAGGGCATCAGTCTTAGGTCCTGAAGGGCACCGAACTCCACCTGGGGGCATTTAGGCCAAGAGTGTCCCAGGTACACTGTCGCAGACCAGCTAAAAATAAGCAGCCACCAGAGTGCCGGCCTTCCAGCTCTGGCCTGTGCCCAGGTCAGCCAGGCAGAGGAGGAACCAGGCCAGCTCAGAATCCCAACTCCAAGCCCCTGAACTTCCCAATTATCATGGATAACAAGACCAAATGAAAAAGTACTCATTGGGTAACTGATATCAATTATGAAAGCCAGCTTTGGAGTCTGGTATAAACGGTAGGGGAATTGGCCTGAGAGAGCGGGAGACAGGCGTGTTATTATTTACGCCAGATTAAGAAAGTATCTAATTTGCTGGCCTTCCCCTTCCCATGGGAGTCAGCGTCAATTTTATCATTGTTCCTCCGATTTTAATATTCTCTAAATGAATTACTATTGAGCGAGGTAGTTAGTCAATAGTTTAATGCAATTAATTATCTTTAAATCGCTTTGTTATCTTTTTTTTTAAGCATAAAAGAGTCTTAACTCTAACTCCAGTATGTGTTTACAAGAAATTGGATATTGCAGTATTTTTGTGGGGTCTGAGAATGGGAACTGGGGTGTTTCCCCCTACTGCAGCCAGGAGAATTCGGATCCACTAGTTGCAGGGTGTTGGGAGACTTTTCACCAGGGAGCTGAGCCCACAGCGGGCAGGAGGCAAGTCAGCAAGCAGGGCCAGATAGCTGGTAGGAGGGACGGCTGAAGTGAGGCTCAGCCCAGAGACCTCCTATAGCAGCCAGACCCTCATCTGTTTGTTTCTAGTTTTAAAAGATCTGCGGGGAAATTCCTTACAGGCCCCCTCCTGTTTTCCCCTGAGCTCTTCCTTGGTCCTGCCACAGTTAGATGGGTCCTTCTTACTCAAAAAAAGTCAAGCTGGTCCCTTCCTGCCCCCCACCCCCCCAAAGACAGAGGCAGAACGTGCCCAGCCTTGTGACCCTGCTTGGTAAAAAAGGAAACTCACGGGAAGAAAGTGGGACAGCGAGGTATTATTCCCAACTCCACCTTTGTTCTTATTTATGGGGGAAGGAGAGGTACTCACATCTCCCCCATCCTAGACTCCTCCCCAACGCCAGACTCTGTAGAGCAGAGGCCAAGGAGTGCTGGGGTCAGCCAGAGCTCTGTCTTAGGCCCCAGGGCAGAAGTTTTGGGAGGACCTGCCGAGTAGACCTTCCCAGGGATCAGTGTGTCAGTAACCTCCATTCAAACCAAGGGTCAGGTCCTCCAGCCCTGGTCCTGTCATGCCCCCCCCCCCCTTACCACCACCAGCAGGAAGGAAAGTTGCCAGTGGCAGTGGGCCTGGTGGGTGGGCCTTCTGCTGCGGAAGAGAGATGGGGGGGGGGGACCACAGAGACGACTTTCCTCCAAACAGACCCAGAAAGAACTCCTTCAGAAGAGGGGCTGGGCCAGGGTGCTCCAGACAGCAGCTCGCCTCGCAGACAGCCGTGGCCAGGCCAGAGCAGGGAAGGTGCTGGCGAAGAAGGACTCTGCACCGCACACAGGCCGAGCCCCTGCGGCTGTCTGCCGGGTGTGGGCAGGTGTCCCCGCGCTGCAGGTGTATGGACGGTTGTGGCGTGTAACCAAGAGCCTCTCGGGACCGCCAAGACAACCCCGGAGCATTTTCCTCTCCTACCCAGACTTACCCCTCAGCCCCCAAAGAAACGCTGGCCCTTCTCACCATCCAGCGAAAATTGAATTCCCCCCGAAATAGCTCCGAGGACAGGACCTGGTATTTCATAGTGTTTTAAAAGTAATATTCCGTTTGTCCAGGCCGTGAAATAAGGGCACCAGGAACGCTACAAGAAATAAAAAGAGTAATTTCTCAGTGGAGACGTTGCCCGTTTCCAATTCGGCGCTGGGGATGGCTGCATCCGCGACCGGGGCTGGGGGGGTGAGGTCTGGCGGGGGGGGGGGGTTACGGCCTCCAGGCCTAGGCCCCACCCCACCCGCCTAGCACATCTGGAATTGGCATCAGGAACCTGCGGTCCGGAAGTTCTCACACTTCACGACTCATTAAATGCAAAGCTTGGATTCCTCAGAAAAAGGGGGCGAGAGGGTGGGAGTCGCGCGGATGGGTTACACGGGGGCGGTGGCCCCCGTCGGTCCCCGCTGCCCTCCCTTCCCAGGGAGGACTTGGAGACGCCAACCGTCAGCCCTTCCCGGCCTCCCTAGAGCTTGTCCAGGTACCCAGGCAGGCCCCTCGAACGCCCTGGCTGGGTGAAGGGGTGAGCGCGGAGGGGAAGTGAGGCCTTGGGGGAGGACGGGCCTCTGGTTTGGTGGGCAGGGTGGGGGAGGTGGGGAGATCTCCGGCCGGAGGCCTAGGCCCACCTCACTGGTGGGGAAGTGCTGCCTAAAACGCTGCTGCCCGCCCCTCCCCGTGGGACTGGCAGGACCCCCTCGGCCCGGGGCCCCAGCGGGGCGGCCTTCCCGCCTGCCCGCCTGCCACTCCAATCTGAAGGTTGCAGAT